>NC_135999.1:12023689-12123689 GCF_048128805.1 Centroberyx gerrardi | reverse complement strand
CAAGAAAAAGTGAGAGTCATGCACCTGACTCAACGCGACAAATCTTTTGGTTGCATTGCATTCTGGTCTATTGAGGCTACTGTCAGAGGAGAAATTGGTCTCTCTAACTCTTCTATGATGGATTACCGTTGGACTTGGACGTCACTTTGTCTACATGTGGCCAGTTATCTGTAGGAATAAGAAAAGCACACCAGATGGGCAGTCAATAGCTGTGTGTGTTAACAGTGTTAGTGTGTTAGGCTGGATTCTTTTCTTTCAGGTCAACTCAGCAGAACAGAAACAGCTACAGGCTACAGTATGTAGGCTACCACTAACAATATAATTTCAAAACAAACTGAAGCAGTTAAAAAGTAAGGTAATAGTACACTCTAAAGTTTTGAATGTTAAGAACAACATTCAGTTGAAGCCGAAAGGACAACTGAAACATTTGGTTCATCAGAGAAAATGTATATTTGCTATATCATTAGTTGAATAAATGACTCTTTTAGTATATTGTCTTACCAATGTGTATCAGGCTTTATGCATCTGTCCAAGGGGGGCTACATATAGTGAAGCAAGTGTGTTATGCAGTGTTGGAGTAAGTAAATTCAAATTTGGATAGTGTTTTTTGAAGTTTATTACTTTTTTGGCATTTTGATGGGTAACTACCAACTATTTTATAAGTCAAATGTTACAATGAGGCATTTCTATATTTATTTTGAGTTTATGTACAATGGAAAGTTAGCATTGCTTCCACTCTTTTTCTGTCAAGAACCCAAATTGGGTTGTTTTGTTTGGGTCTAGGTCGACACTGTAGTCTCTGGCAGACAAGGCTCCAGTCTTGGACATTACATACAAAAAAGTTAACATTCCTTTCACTTCTTCCTGAGACGAACTCAAGGTTATTTGGTTCGCATTTATGTCCAGACTCTAATTTCTGGCAGGCAGCTGTTGGTGTAGGCGTTTATTTATTTATTTTTTTGAGGGCAGTTGTAACCGGCATAATGCTATCTGTAGCTTACCATACCAGCAAACAAAATCTTGTGATATGACAAGCCTATGGCAACAAGAAAGGCTGTGACCCAAATCTTAGTTAAAAACACTCGCTCTGGCCAGCATAAACTGCATTTAAGCAAAGACAGAAGTGATTTTAAGATTTCTCCCTTTAGTTCTCTCTGGCGCTCATAGATTTCCATCCAAAGCACACATTTTTTTTATTTGCATAATTGTTAGCCTGTTATTAGCTATGTAAGCTTTTGCATATTTGGCTGTCTCTGTTTGGCTTTAACAATTTGGCTTTCTTAGCAG
Organism: Centroberyx gerrardi; assembly: GCF_048128805.1. Lineage (NCBI taxonomy): Eukaryota > Metazoa > Chordata > Actinopteri > Beryciformes > Berycidae > Centroberyx > Centroberyx gerrardi. Next base: position 12,122,402 of record NC_135999.1, on the reverse strand, counting down.
GCCTAAAAAGATACTGGAAGCCACACTTGCCAAAATCTAGCCAAAATCTCATGTAGAGGATATCAGATTCTATGGTCAGATTAGTGTCCAAAACTCTTCAAATAATAAGACAATAAACGGCTTATTTGTGTCTCTGTGTGTGTGTGTGTGTGTGTGTGTGTGTGTGTGTGTGTGTGTGTGTGTGTGTGTGTATCAGTTGTTGTGTGACATTGTATGATTATTGCTCAGTTGCTGAGTTGGCTAGCCTAAAATAAACCCAAGTACTCGTATTTTATCCCTTTGAATACCAAAGTCTCAATCACACTTTTTTATTTAAAAACACTTTCTTTACATAACTCTTATTTTTATGGGATTTATGTGTAATCAACTTCTTCCACTATGTCACATGAAAAATGGTTCATGTCACTCTGGGTCTGGGTCTTGGGTCATCTTTAGGATTTGCAGGATTAACAACTAATACATCTGTCCTGCATTGCACAAAACAATGCTTGAGCTGCATAATAACGGTTCCTACTTTCTGTATGCTTTATAATCCTTATCAGTATCAAGCAGTTTTCTAACAAAACAAGGGGATTTTATTGTATGTAGTCTTACATGTGTATAGATTTGTATTTATTGATTTTTTTATTTTTTTCTAGAAACCTCTGAAGGGAAATACATTTCACCCTTCCATGACATTCCACTTTTTGCAGGAACGGAGCAGGTAACTGTTTTGATAGTTATGGTTTTATAGTTCTTATTTAATTGATAAGATGTCAGATAGTGCAATTCAGAGCTGCTTTATCTTTAAGGAATTAAATGAACATTAAATAAACATAATATTTAAACCTACAGTCTGACTCAAGTTTTTGTCATTTAATGATTGATTTTTGTCTTGCAATAGGACAGTGATGTGCCACCTAAAAAACTTAAGAAGATTGACAGTGAGGTATTGTCAAATTCAAATAGTCCTTTTTTTTTCTACATCAGATATATTTTACTACCTGAAGACATTTACCCCAGTATGTATATATATGCTGTAGCTTTCTTCTGTAATTTCAGGTGCTGTTTAACATGATTGTGGAGGTTCCTCGATGGTCAAATGCTAAAATGGAGGTAAGTGTAGACTATTCAAGAGACCTGTCATTATTTGCAGTAATATATTCCTAATTTGATAGATTTGGTATAGCAATACTGCTACAATATCCCTGGTTACTTGCTATTGCTTTGCACTGTATCTTTCTGCAGACATCTTTGTCCAATAGGCCCTTTTCACATCGTCATGGTAACAGCTTCTGCATTGAGAAACCGGTGCATTACAACTTCCCGTTGCCAGCTATGGCCTTCACGAAATCACTCCACAACCTGCCCAAATACACTGATTTCTCAACGTGGAAGCTGTGTGAAATGTGAAGAAGGGCCTATTCATAAAGTTATTTGAGTGAAAAGGTTCTTAGGATATCTCTCCATTTGTAATATTTCCTTGCAAAGTATCAGCATTATTGAAGCACTTCAGGAAGAGTGCAGATCTGAATGGACAGGCAAGTCAGCTTCAAGTTAGCATTTAGATCTGTTGGTGGCTATTCATAAAATTTACTTTTTATCAATGGCATTTGAAAATACACTTCCGATCTTGTTTAGAGTGTAGATATGACATAAAATTGATACACGTCATTCCCACTATTTATGTTTATTTCTTTATTATTCTCTCTAAACAATTTTTGACTGGCACTACTGTTTCTAATCCAACATCTACTCCAATTATTCCTACAGCTAGTCCTCCAAATATTCCTGCTACTCCTACTGCTCTTTCTACTCCTTCAGCTACTCCTGCCACAATACAGCGGCCCCTAGTAACCACCTAGCAACCACTTAGTGACTAGATTTAGGAAATTAGGCAGTTATTTGCTGCCCTTAGGTGCCAATAGTGTTGTGTTTTCCTGTATGCTGATCAAAGTGCTTCATAAACCTACAAAGCTTATGAAAGTCTGCTACTTTTAAAGATGCATTCCACTGACATTTTTTACTACTCATGCTCTTAAAGGTGTCGTTCCTGACTTAATGTTAGGTGTATTGATAATCAAGTGATTCTTCTGCTAGGAAACTCATTGCTTAAGCAGTACTTTCAGCTGCTTTCAGCTAGCACACACATTTTCTCCAGGAAATGTACATTTTATAGTTTACTTTCATAGTTGCTTCAATCCCCAGATTGCAACAAAGGAACCACTGAACCCGATCAAACAAGATATAAAGAAAGGCAAGCTCCGATATGTGGCCAACGTATTTCCTCACAAAGGTTACATTTGGAACTATGGGGCGCTCCCACAGGTGAGGAAAAACTACAATATCAGGGGATTTACATCAACAATAGTAAAAACCATGAAATGACCTCCATTTTGCCTTACTTAACCCTATTATAGTTTGTCATTTTTTGGTAAGAAAACACTAAAACCATTACGACTTCAGTGGGTTGGTGTACACGTCTTTATCCTCATGTTGTATTGATTTTGATCCTAGTCAATGAGCAATATTGTGGCTGCACTGAAAACATTTAATTGAATTTTGTGTTTAGTGGGAAGTGTCAAATAGCGGGGTGCCCCGGTGGCTCACCGAGTAGAGCGCATACCATAAGGCTCAGTCCTTCTCGCAGCGACTCGGGTTCGAATCTGGCCCGCGGTCATTTGCTGCATGTCCTCCCGTCTCTCTCCCATACCTTCCTGGCTCTCGCTCACACTGTCTCTATCAAAAATAAAGCATAAAATGCCTAAAAAAAAGTGTCAAATAGCCCATCGTTTTTTTGTTTATGAGTGCATTAGGTAGACAGTTGGTTGACAGAGATTCAGCAATTGTCTATCTACATTTTTTACCCACTGAAAGGACAATAAATACTGTGTCCTTCAGTGGGTTTCCAGACATACTTGCGTAGATAGATTTGGTTTGAACATTTGCAAGAAAATTTATTTTTTTAATATATTTTTAAACTGTTTGTTGGAGAAGACATGGGAAGACCCAGACCACACAGACAAAGACACAAAGTGCTGCGGAGATAACGACCCCATTGATGTGTGCGACATCGGCACCCTGGTAAGACTGCTAGACCTCTATATCATATTAAAGGATATTATGACGACTTTGTACACAGTCTTCTAAAATTAGTTTGTTTTTTTCCCTTCCCCTGGCAGGTGTGCTTGCCAGGTCAGGTGATCCAGGTGAAGGTCCTCGGCATCCTGGCCATGATTGATGAAGGAGAAACGGACTGGAAGGTCATTGCCATCAATGCCAAGGATCCAGATGCCCAAAGTCTAAATAGTGAGTCTTTTTCACCAGATCACTTCGGGAACAAGATGATGTTTAATAACAGATTGGCTAGCACTGATTAATATACAACCCAAAACAAATTTAACCCCTTTAACGCCTGCCGTTAACATGGATATTAGGATTTTTATCCGAACAAAGCTAAACCAGAAAAATATATATAATAAATATAAAGTATAAATGCAATTTAAATGCAATTTCCCAAAGTGATCAGGGTTAGGGTTATTTATTTGGCCACAAGTGAGACCAGGTGTCTGCTGTTAGTTACCAGAGCCCAAAGTGATGTCTTGAATTGCTTACTTAGTCTGACCAGCAGCCAAAAAAATTCATTCATTAAACATTCAAAAAATTCATTTTATAAAGATATGAAACAGAGCGCAAATCTTAGCATTTATGAAGCTGTAATCAGCAAATGTTTGGCATTTTACTAAAACGATTAATCGATTACCAAAATTATAATCAATGAATTTTCTGTCGATCTTTTAATCAGACAAATAGTTTCAGTGCTACTATTACTCGTATTGACAACAGCTGCTTAAAACTCAGCAATTGCCCAATGTTTATTATTGTCTAAGATGACTTGTTCCTGTGTTTTGAAAAGTAAGAAAAATTGCATGTAACAACACAGTTTTCTGAGCACTTGCTGTCTTTGTAAAGAATGTAAATATTACGAGGGGAGCGGACAATCTGTGCAGTCTGTGCTCTTCCTTTTGTGTTGAGATACATTTTTAATGCCAGCTGGAAATGAATTGCAGATTCATGTCTAATTCATGTGTGATACAAGACATGTACAAGGTGTAAAGGGGTCATCTGCTTTGGCTCTGTCTGAATTTGTTTGTGTTTTCTTCAGGCATAGAAGATGTCCGCAAGAGCCGTCCCGGGCATTTGGAAGCCACTGTTGACTGGTTTAAGAAATATAAGGTGCCAGATGGGAAGCCTGAAAACCAATTTGCATTCGACGGACAATTCAAAGACAAGGTACAAAGACAATTTTTTTTTAATACTGTATAGATGAGACATGACAGTTAGTGTAATATCCTATTTTCCAGGTTGGGTTGCAGTCCAGTACAGTTTTATTGACCTAAACTGAATGAGCTTAAATGGTTTGCTCCCTAAGGATGCCAAATGATGAGATTTTCCCCTGTTGCCATCCATTTGTCCTCTTTATAGGACTTTGCAGTTGAGATCATTAAGTCCACCCATGAGCACTGGAGGGCACTAGTGCAGAAGCACAGTAACAATGGGGAGATTGACTGGTGAGTCGGTGGAGGGATTCCACTGGAGTGGGCACTGGAGTGTGCACTATATATGTATATATATATATATATATATTCTTGCTTCATGGATTTATGTGAAACTCATTGGGTGAATTAATGACTCTTGTTGCATTACAATAAAAAGTGTAATGTTTTCTGGGAATATTCATTAAACCATCTCTGATCTTTTTTGCTAATGCTCCTTTTGTTTGATAACAGCAAAAATATCTCCGTCTGTGAAAGTCCTCTCAAATGCAGCGCAGATGAGGCCAGAGATGTGGTCCAATCGGTGAGTAGTCCTTAAAATTCAGTTGCTGCTACACTGTTATTTCCTTGTGCTGGCAGCAGAGACAATAATGGGATAACAAACTCTTTTACTGTAAGCTTTAGTTGTAATGTACTTGTATCCTTGTATCCTCAGGCCCCTGCATTTGGTAAAGCACTTCCCGTATCTCCAGAAGGTAAGTTGACAATAACTTGCTCACTCTAAACTTTTTATTATATATATGATTTCGGTACTATAGCCCCCTTCTTTTGTATTGACACATGATTCAAAATCTTTTCCCTTGTACAGTGAACAAGTGGCATTTTCTCTGAAAGTGACTCTGACGTCCTCAAGACAGTGTTCAAAGACAAAACGTCATATGAAGCTCTACCAGTACTGCTGCGTCTTTTGTATGCAGTTGGATTTATTTTTGATAAGGATTCATTCTAAGCTATAGACAGAATCTAGGGAATTTAAGGAAGCGACACCTGCTTTTACTGTAACATAACTTGAAAAAAGGAAAATGGTAATTTAAATTTGGTACACTACACTACAGTACAGTACACAACTTGTTTTCTTTGCTGACGAGAAGCAGGTGAAGATGAGGGAATCTGTATTTTCGTGATCTTGAGTATGAACCACAAGTGAGAAGTTTTTTGTTTTTTTCTCAAAATGTCAACATGTTGGATGCCAGAAGGAATATTCTGTTGGTAACATAAATTGTGATTTAGAATTCAATAACTCAAATAATTGGTCTCCTTGTTTTAGTGCATTATGTTTGTGACTCATGTTATTTTGTTGGCTACAAAAACTACAGGTCCAAGCTTATTTAAGTATGAAAGCCACGCTGATATTCCCTGATGCCTTTAACTCTGTATTCAGTATGTGCTTGCTGCCATAAAGAAGACACTTTTTTTAATGTAACCAGTAGATTTTTTTTTTCTTAATTGGGATAAATAAAAAATTTGAAGTTGTGAAAACGACTCATTTCCTTTTAGTTTTACCAATAATCACACATTTAAAAACGTCAACATGTAGACAATATTTAATACACAAGATTTAGATATTAACTTGGAGTAACAAATCAAAGTGCTTTAAATAAATATAAATTTTATTAAAAACACCCACATCTCAGCAATATCAGGAATGATATAATAAACAGCTTTCAAATAAACTGCATTCAGTACATTACAATACTTACAGTATTTATATCCATCCTTAATTCCATTTTTTTTGTAGCATACCAAACTTCAGGAGAGCTAGGGAAGCCTTAAAAATAAAATGACAGGCAAAAAGTTGCACTTTTTTTTTTTATACCTTTAGTGTCTAACTGCAAAAAGACCAAGTGTGTATCAACTGCTAGCTTAACATTTGAGCTGAGCACCTTTTGTGCATTAGTTAAGCTCAGAAAGTCATTCAAGTAATGTTGACTCACTCAGAAACACTCTGAAGCATCTTCAAGTATGGCTATGCTTTTAACCCGCTATATCTTAGACACCTCGGCTTTCTCAACCACAACCTGCTACTGTAGCTGGGTCCTGTACAACGAAATTCAACAATTTTTTATATTTTCTTTACAAAACTGGAATAGTTTACAAAAACTATAACTTCTAATGTTTGAGCTAACAGGATCCTAGAACTGTAAACATTGCTGTGTTTGACAGTGAGTGTAGTATTTACAAAGACTTCCTGGATAATCTAACCATGAGCATTCTGTTCACCTGAAAAAGCCAAAGCGGATTTTAAGATATGATGAGGATTGCTGATCAAGGGGCCGTGGGTTTATTCGACAGAACTAGAAGAACCTACATCAACATCAAAGAATGAGCTGTATTCCTGCAATACAAATGCTTGGTATGTACAATGTGACATAATTTATTTATTTTTTTAACACATTTACAATCTATTTTAAATAAAAATGTTTCGTAATTCTTTATTACATTTTTTTTCCTGAAAAAGAAATGAAGTGCTTTCAGAAAATGAATATATGTTAAAGAGTGGGGGTGAGTTGTCACTCAAACATAACCGTCATTCCATTATATATCACATTAATTAAATCAGATAGACGGGGGAGAAAAATCATTATACAATTGCGTAGTGGTTATAAATAAATTTAACTATACACAGGCACAAAGATGTGCAACTACGTTAATAACTGCCCTGGTCTTGCCTCATAGCAAAAGCAAATACATTGCTCCTTACCTAGTCAATGTCATACTTTCCCTTTAGTCAACTCAGTGCATATTATATGTTCAAATTACTTTTAAAAGATTACCACCATTCTACTAGCTAAAACATAAGTACAAAAATTGCAGGAAATTATCTTTTTTCCTCACAAAGTTAGTTTTGTCTTGTAGACAAGAATTATATTGGGATTCAGGATGCAAAGGCAAGTCCCTGAATGAGAAAAAGACAAGATGAATACAGGCAATGAAGTTGTACACAAAATCAATTGAAAATGTCCCTGATTTTACAGTAACATCAAAGCTTCAAGTTCAAGTAATACTTTCTAGCAGATTGATAATGAAGAAAGTAAGCAATGAACTTTTCTGCCTTTTGGTGGCCTGAAGATTTCGCTGTTGTTAACATTTTGAAAGTAATATAGAAAACAAAGGAAAAAAAGAAAAGTATGTGTTATAATCCTATTGCCAAACTAGTTTTGAGGTATATGACAGGTAGGTACTGTACATCATTCAATAGCCTTCTCACTGCCCCAAGAGTCTCACATTATATGTTTCTAGCAGGTCGAATAGCACCATATGAAATAAAATCAGTTGAAACCCAAAGAAATAAAATGAAATAGGCTGTTACTATTCTTTACAACACAAAAACCTAAAGCATTAATTCCAAAAAGGAAAATTAATTTACTGTACAAATCTCACCTTTTTATCTTACAATTAGATTACAATTATTAAAGACCCCACAGCAAGCCAGCTGCCCTCTGAAACCATGATAGTGACACTGAGCTTACCCTGTTTCATGTTCCTCAGTGTATGAAAAGCACACGTTTACTAAACACCACAGACACACAACTACATGTAATATTCACAATCCAGGTTTGTTCAATGAACCTGTAGTCAGGAACTTTGCAACAGTCGCTGACAGCAAATTAAACCTAGAAAAACTAAAATAACAAGACAAACGTGCTGCACAATGATTTTTTTTCCTCAGAATATTAAAAATGCACCATTAGAACGGCTCAATTTACAGTATAAAGGACATAGGAAAGTGAGAGAAGCACCGATACAATGATGGTGTAAAAAAAAAAAAACAATTTGCATGAACTCGCAACAGTTTCACGGATTGCTCTTATAACCCTTTGTTATGAATTCATTACCAATTTCATATTAGGGACGTTTAGAAATTAATTACTCTCTTGCTGTAGCAATAGACTTTAAACAAATTTTATGATTTGAAGGTATTACCAAAACATGTAACTCTTTATCAAAAGTGCTCTAAGAAACACTGATTTGCTAAAAACCATTATGCTGATGATGATTTGACAATGAGACAGTATTTTCAGTGTCATTCTGTTGACATGATTCATCAAGAGTTTGTCACTCATAGAGAGTGATGTGGTTATAGTGTGAAGGCATTTGAATAAAAATAAATGGTAATAAGCACACACTTTAGCACCGTGAATGTTGTAATTCACAAAGTCAGTGTTTTATGCCAAGATTACATCTCTAAAATTTTATAAGAAAAATAAAGCCACCAAAAACAAAACTTTGTTTCCAGTAAAAACAAGTCCTGATGTATCAGACTGAAAGCACCAGAGATTTTGACAGTGTGTATCTTGCAAAAGTAACCAAACAAAAATAAATACATCCTTAGTAGGGTCACCTAGTAAAGCTTGATTGTTAAAGAGGTGAAAGACCTGATGTGGAAGGTGATTTTTATCCCATCTGATCACAAGTTCCTTTTTCTACTGACACGGCTGCTAACCTTTCAGATAGGAAGGAGTGTTCTAAACGAGGCCAGTGGTGCTTGAGGTGTTAGTTTATCATAAATATAGCACCTTCAGTTTTCTCAGTCTTCTTCCTCATGAGTGTTTTCTACACAAAACGACTGTAAGGCCCTGTGACCTTGGTGAAGGCGTAGGGAGATGTACTGACATAGGTGTTGGTTGTGCAGGACAAGGATCCCTCCATGAGTGCCTGGATGAAGCGCTTATAAGGAGGCTCCCCGCTTGGTTCTGAAGGGTCAGGATGCTCCCGCTTCACCCCCTTCTTGCTGCCCTTGCTGGGTGTCCCCTCGCCCCCGTTCCTCTCTGCATCTTCCTCCTTCTCTCGAGCCTTCTCCGCCATCTTGGCTTCCCACAGTGCCAAACCATGCTTGGCCTCATTCATGTTCTTGTGCTGGTAGAAGACTAAGGAGATGCGTGTTGGGTGGTTGCGGTCTGGGTTTTTTAGGGGGGTTGTTGCGTGGAGTTCCCGTTTTGCGCACTCAATGAGGATGGAGCCGTGGCTGGGTGCCACTGCCACGCCACCAATCTCAGGGTCCAAAAAGTTGTGCTCATTGTCTGACCACATCTCAGGTTTCTGGGGTGTTGTGGGTGTCTGAGGTGTTCCAGGCTCCTGCTTAATATTGGGGCCCATTAGGCCCCCATTGGGCAGGCCGAAACCTGACTGTGTTCCAGGGGTCAGACACTCACCACTTAGCGGAGCGGAAAGCACCTGTGGGCCAGGTATGCCCATCTCTGTCTTGATTTGCATACGGAAAGGATCTTGGCCTGGGGGGAGCATTTGAGGGCTCTGAGAGAGGTATGGAATTGGGTATCCTCCAAACTGATTGCCGTTGCTTACAGCAGCTGTGTAGTCCAGACTTGGATGGGCTGAGGTTGGTCTTGAGAGGGCGTCCATAAACTGGGGGTCTGACGCTCCGTTAGGGCCATAAGGTGGGTAAGGGCCCATGGGGTGAACAGGCCTCATGCTGCAGGCGCTGTAACCATTGACCTGTAAACCTGGCTCAACATACCTTGGTGGATAGTTGACCTCATAGCGTTGATGCACACTGTACTGCTGCTCTGGGTAAAGCACTGGCCGCTGTTGCCGATACATGTCGAGGTGCTTTGGGTTTGACGCATAGTAAGGGTGGTAATTATCAAGGGGCATTCCTCCGTTACACTGATAACCTGGATATGGACGATTTGACCCATTAATGTAAGAGTTTGGTACATGGAGCGGGGAGGGGTAAGGGCTGGCTGGTGTTGGTGGCTGAGGGGGATACATGCTACCTGGCTTGGAAGTGCTTGGAAAAGGTCCAGGGTGGTTGGGGAACCTGGGATAGCTGGCTGGGTGTGGGGAACCAGGAAAGTGGGGAAGGATGTTCTGGTGCTGCTGTTGCTGTAGTTGCTGAGGGTGGGCCCCGAGGGGGTGTGTTGGCTGACCTGACTGTAGGGTTGCTCCCATGGCGCCTGGGATATGTCCTGGAAAACACAATGCCAACAGAGAAATGCATCAGCAACAAAAAAAAACCCAAATCGCACATAAACAGCTTAATTTTGCAAAGTTATCCCTTTGTTTTTATGTAGTACATTGACACCTAGTCCCTGCAATGACAATCCCAGCATGTCTCAATATAACAGAGCTAAACTATTCAAGATGCCATTTATATACCAAGTCAATATAGACTTCAGCCTACCTGTCCCAGGAGTGTTCTGCACTGTGCTCTCGTAAGTGCCAGCTTTTGACTTGGCCTGAAGGGCCTTCTCTGCCTTAGCATTAGGGGTGTCCAGAATGGCGTTCTTGTTGGCAGCTGCCTTCTTAGCATCCAGCTTCTTCTGCCGGCAAGACTTGGCGGGCTCTGCTAGCATGCGCACCTGGCGGCGGAAGGCACTGAGGACTTGGATGGCGCCTGACTTCATTTTCTCCTGCTGACCCTCCTCACTGCCAAATTCATCAGTGTTGGAAGCCTTATAAAGGGGCAGCACGTGGAGTTGCTCATCCTCTGGGATCTTGCCAATCGCCCGGTTATCCTCCCTGGTTAATGTGCACACCTGGGAAAGTGTAAGAGTATTGAGTCTTGGGTATCTCACTTACAGACATTACATAACAAAGTCTGCACTTTTTTTGCATTCACAAACACATCTGCTTTTTAAGCCATGCTTAGATGGCACATGTTAATGCATATCACCATATGCAACTGTTTTTACTGTATGCTATCCATATAACGTACAAATAATGGTATGTTTCTCAGGTGCCTGCTTACCACAGTGCTGCCTCCCTGCATGTTGTGGAGGTCTCTGTGAGCGTGGGCGCAGAAATCCATACAAGCAGTGACCCCAGAGAAGGGACGGCCCTCCTTTAGCCCTAGACGACAATCCGGTGCCCTGTGTTCATGTTCCACCTGTAAAAGAACATCAGGGAATAAATCCTAATCAGACATTATGGATCTCTGAAGGGCACTAGACAGTGAAAACAAGAAATCTTCACAAAACAACTGTAGCTTTTAGATAACCAGTAAGTGTTCTTGTTAACATTCTAATGATTTAAGAAAAATAAATAAATAAATAAAAATGTTGTTGTCCGCAGTGAGAGGAGCTGTTTTCAGCATGGGTACATTTTCAAAAATGTACCCATGCAGTCTGTAAGGTCATCCCTACTGATGGTGATTTAATACTTGCACACAAGTTGCATCATTCACATGGAATACAATATGTACATTTGACTGAAAACAATTGATTGGTGTGGATTTGATCCGATAAATGCAAGAGCGACACAAGGAGTATTATATGCATAATAAAGGATGTAAATCACCAATCTATCAGCAGTTAATAAACAACTATATACATTATTGTAAATATACAGAGAAATTAAATATAGATGGATATTTCAATTCCCACTTTCAATTTATCACAGGTTGTTTGGTATTTTTAAAGGATTGTCAGATTGCTGATTTTTGTGCATAATTATGGACAGTGATAGTGATAGTTAGTGATATTAACTCCATGGACCCAGACTGTCTCATATTACAATGCCCAGATATCCTCACCTGGTTTCCATAAGCTTCAGGTGCCAAAGTTTTATACAATGGACCCACTAAGGTTGCCAGATTCTGAAGGTTCTGCTCCAGTTTCTCCTCCTGGAAGAGAATATTTGAAAGTATTTAAGTTATCTTCATTCAAATATTTTACTTAGACTAATATTTAGGCTAATATTGTCTATGTACATGGTATACCTCTTTAGAATCATCCCCAAGTAGTTTGAATTTTCTTGGAATTTTGCTCCTGGCAAACTTGCAGCCATTGTAGTACATGCTCCAGGAGCAGCCAAATGAGAACGAGGCTCCACAAGCATCAGGATCTAACCCCTGACATGCACAGGTCCTCCTGAACGACAAGGAGAAAAAGTTAAATGTATCACTGCTGCCCATTTTCTTTCAGTGTTATTCACAATTTATGACTATGGATCAGTTTGCCATGAATAAGATCCAATGCCCTGTGATTTGACGCAAAGAAACAGATTATAAACAAGATAAAAAACAATAGATATAACATGTATGTATATATATATATATATATATATATATGTATATATGTATATATATATATATATATATATATATATATATATATATATATATATTATATACATATATATATATATATATATATGTATATAATAGATATGTATACAACAGATTTTCTCATTGTGTATACCAAATGAGAATCCAAAAAGATAGCATCTAGAAACATGTAAAGACCAGCATAAAATTTAAATGTAGACTTTGGCTCACATGGTGTGTGTCTAGTATAAAGGCAGTTATTCCACATAAATGAAATGTAGAAAGACATCATGTTAAAATATATTATTACAGATGCTTACAGACATAACGCTTGCTACATGCTCCAAATATTTGGAAAAGAGAATAAGTCCCTCAGCCTGTGAGGTAGTATAGCCATGAATATATAGAGCCATGGAGATTGAATTAGCGCAGCTGCATGTACTGCATGAGTGTATTTGTAAAAACAAATGGCTATATTTTAAATGTTTGTTTGTGTGATGTAAAGTTGTTTTTCCTCTCTAAATAGCTTTAGAATAGCCTCCTATGATGAATAATTCACCATTCCTTGCTAATCGACTAACTTGTGGCTTTTGCTTTCATGTGTTCCATCTTTAGACCAAAGAGAAATTACAATGTCAAGCACTGCAAATAATTAAGAATCGCCTAATTTCTCTATCTTAGGCCTTGAGTCAAAGTTGATTCAAAATCATGCTTGTATTATACAAGCAATTTCAGTAATATTCTGAACTTCTGTTTCTGGATGTGAAAGCTACTGTAGCCCAGTATTGCATGTTTGTGTGTGGGTAGAGTTGCTGTTGCTGATGGAAAAATATGTCCAGATTTAGGTCTTTGGTGTTTTGCCACTTACTCTTCGTTGAGAGCACAGCGTCTCTGGGTGTGGGCTCCATGCTTTGTTAGAGTTTCACTTAGCTCGAGGTAGAGGCGGTCAGCTAGGCTGGGCGTGATGCCCTCCCAGACCAGGATTACCACAATGATGCAGGCTGTTTCACATTTGTGACCAGCACGCTGCCGCACCAGCACCAGTATCTTTTCCTCCACGCTGGAACGGCGGATCACCTGCAAGATACACAGATGCAGGATTTGACACGCATGCAGATAGTCAAGACAAACACTGTAGAAGCTGATTTGCCAATTTCCCTCAAACATTAAATACAAAAATGGTTCTTACCCATTTGGCTATAGGGCAGCCTTGTGTACTTTTTCCTTCCTTGCCTGTATATATTACTTTTTCAATCCTGATGGCACGGCCAGTTAGACCAGACCTTCGAAGGCAGAATGGAGGAAATAAAGTAAATGCAAGTAAAATAAAACACAGTGGTTATGAAACTCAGTGCCTGTGTAATGTAAAGTGAGGTTTTGAGGGGTCAAATGTGTGGTTTACCTTTTCTCCATTCCTTCCCGTATACCAGCAACATTAGGCGCAGCTCCCAGGTGAGTGTAGTAGGGGCCCTCATCCTTCTCACTGATTTGTTCTAAATATCACAAAGAAATAGCACATATCACAAAAGAATAACACGTAAACATCCATACACCAAGATATCAGCCACATTCTAAAACTAACATCATGGGACTCACCAACACAGTGGCAGGATGCGATGTCATACTGCGTTTTGATGGGGGTATCCAGTAGGTTCTTTATGGGGGTATCCAATAGCTTCATAGGAGACTCCATAAAGCTCTGGAGGAGAGGTTCCTTCTTAGGGGTGAAGTCAGGAGGTCTTTTAAGAGCTACAGCGGCAGAGGCAGCCCCCAGTGATTCCCCTCCACCCAGGTCAGTGTTGGTTGAAAGTATTGTGACAGGCCCTGACGATTCCACTTTGACTTTATGAGCAGAATTGATGGCAAGGGACTTCTTCTCAAACACAGGCGAAAGCTGATACTGCCTCAGGCTTTGTTCCATAGTGGCCAGGATGCTCCCCTGCCTCTTGCTTTGCTCACACATAGACGGTAGTTGTTCCTGCTTGACCTGCATTCCACCCATGCCTATCTCTCGCCCCTGTAACTGCTGCTGCTCCTGCTGCTGTAATCCAGGCGGCTCAAATCGAGCTCCGTTTTCCATTTTCAGGGCTCTCAGGCCATGTTTGGAGTCGCTTGGGCTCTGAGGAGGATGAGGGGGGCCTTGGCGCTCCTGCCTTTGTAACAGATGCATCCGGAGGGCTGCATGCCTCTGATAGTCTCCGTGGGGACCCGCGGGTGCCAGAGGTAGTCGGGGTCCCCTCTGGAACTGGGCACACGATGCCTGCTGCTGCTGTTCACCTTTAAGATACATCTGTGCTGATACCTGTTGGTTTAACGCACCTTGCGGTAAGTGAGGTTGTGACTGTGTTGGGGTCTGGGGGAAGTCCATGTGGTTGGGCTGGTGGCAGTGGTTGGTAGGCTGTTGTGGTGGAAATTGCTTGAGGTTATTGCTGCCTGAGTTCGGAGCATACTGCCTCTGATGTTGCTGCTGTTGCATCTCTGTTGTGTTATTGTAACTGAATGTTGCATTGTCGCTGTGCTGGACGTGTTGGTTGTTGGATTGAACAGGGTTGTTTCTCATAGGCTGGTTGGGTTGGAGCTGCTGCTGACCTGGCAGAGGCTGACTGTGGGGTCTGTAGTTGGGAGACTTCAGCTGCTGCACTTCAAACTGTGGTGGGTGGGACAGTGGACGTTGTTGTTGAAGTTGATGTTGCTGCTGCTGCTGCTGCTGCTGCTGTTGCTGCTGCTGCTGTTGCTGCTGTTGTTGATGATGTGGTTGACAGTGCTGTTGTTGCTGTGGTGGTAAAAATCCAGGTGACAGTATTTCCTCCAGGTCGGGGTCGCCTTCACATAAGTGCTCTGGCTGTATGTGGGTGCGATAGCGGCTATCTGCCTGCTGCTTTTGGGGGAGGTTGCACTGCTCGGGCATTTTCTGGGGTACAGGCTGCTGCATTGGAGGTGCTTTAGAATTCGATTGCTGCCACTCAGGGGCAGTGTTGTGCTGGGCTGAAGCGCAATGTGATTGGGCTGGCAGACAGTCCTGCTGTTGCTGCTGGAAGCCGTTAGACCCTGGGCTGCTATCTGTGAAACCTCCCTGTGTCTGGAATCTTTGCACTGGGTTTGGTTCCAACATCTGGCCATGAGCCTGGGGGTTAGCTGTCTGCTGCTCTGACTGAGGTCTAGGAGGGAAGCCCCTCCACATGTCCTGCTCTTGTGCCTGGGACGACGGGCCACTGGGGGGCCGCTGCTGGGAATGGGCGGAGTTCAGGTCTATCCAGCCCCTCTGGCGGGGAGTAGAGCACGGTAAGTTGGCTCTCTGCTGAGACGTGCTATCCATCCCGTTCTCTAACCCAGCATGATGTGGCTGTTGGAGACCAGCTCCACCATGCTGGGTCAGAGAGGCAGGTCCCATGGAGCCCACACTGTCAGCTCCACATGAGTTCCCAGTATGTTGTTGAAAGGGCTGGGGCTGAATCCCATACTGGAGGGCCCTGTCAGTGCCATGGTGCTGATTTTGACCAGACCCAGGTTCCTCACTTTGCCCCATCTTCTGTAGCCCAGGGTTGGGAAAGGGTCCAAACCCGCCTCCCTCTGCTGCCTGGAGAGGAGCATTGTGCTCCAGGAAGGAGTTCTGGTTAAACTCCTGGTTGGGTTTCCCGTACATGCCTTGGGAGTTTGAGTCTTCTGGATAACACTCTGGACCATTTTGATGCTGCTGTGAGCTGTTGGCAGTATTTGCAGATGGGGCCATGCCAGGCAGCTGACCTAGAGAGAGCTTCCGCTCCTGACCAGAGTAAGATGGCTGCTGCTGCTGCTGCTGCTGCTGTTGTTGTTGCTGGTGGTCTGCTCCGTAATTGTTGGAGTATCCATTCACCATATAGGGGGCAGAGTTATAACTGTTGCTGCTTTCAGTATTGTGGGATGCCCCAGACTGCTGTTGCTCTGAGGCAGGCATCTGAGCTGAAGTGGGCAAACCTGAGGTTAGAGAGGGGGGTTGAGCACCTTGACTGGGCAGCTTATTTCCCAGTGAACCATTGACAGCATCTGGCTGTGACCCAGATGTTTGTGGTGCAATGGACACTTGCTCAGGGTAATACTGAGACAAGGTTTTCTCTAAAAGATCACCTGGAGTGTCTTCCATGGTTGTGGGGGATTCTACAGCACCGTTTGGAATTGAAACTTGTTTATTCCTTGAAAGACAGAAGATATCCCCGTTTGGGAAATTACAGTTCCTCTTGTCTAGTTTAATCTCTTTCTGCGGGGCATTACAGTCAAACTCTGTTGCCTTTGTCAGCTCAGGAAAGTCGTCTACCAAACTGGAGCTCATGTCGTCATTTCCTTTCAACTCAGAATCCACTCTGAGTTTCTTGGGCTGGTGAACCAGTAAGGACTGGTCAGTGAGCGCATGCTTCATCTCCCCGTTCATCATGTAGGATCCTTGATCGAACAGCCCTTGCACTGAAGCAGGGCTGTTGCAGTTCTCCCTGTGCCTCTTCATGGAGTTGACCCCTGCGCTGGGCTTGTAATGGTTCCAGTTCTCGTCTCCAGTGATCTGCAGAGAAGCTCCCTCTGAAGACTGGCTTCCATTCTGGAGTTTGGTGGCAGCAATCCGGTTGTTTGGGTTGTGAGCTGTGCCAAATTGTGCTAATATTAGACTTTCTTCCGTCTCATGTCTGGCCTTTTCTGTTTCCATCTGGCCTGCTCTGAGTCCATCCACAGGGCTGCCCTCTGTCCGTCCTGCAGAGCAGAAAGAGGGAGAGAACTATTTGGTTACTGTCTATTAAATATTTCATCGTTGGGCCTATAATAAACAATATGTTTTGTAACATGATGATATCTCACAGTAGAGCAGGCATGATGAGAGCCATTTGGTGGATGCACATAAACTGGCTGTGGAATAGAAGTAATCCCTACTACATTCAATTGAAAAATATCAAAAATAGGACTACTTGTTATAGCATTCTCTCAGCAGCGTTATATTTTCAAATACAATAATAAGCACAATGTAATACAAACTGCTGCACTGATGGGAAATTTTAACTAGAGCCATAGAAGTGAGTGTGGGAAGGGTCAGTACAGTAATGTGTTTACACTTGGGCCTGAATGTGAATCAGCTGGCAACATGATCCTGTCACAAAATTAGATTCACCCCAACCTCGTCCCCCACACACTCACAGCCTGGGTCGCAAGTAGGAAGAGAGAGAGGAGATAAGAACACAGACCGGAGGTTATCCCAGGACAACATGGGCGGACAGTGGGGTGTTCGCATTTAATATAAACGGCATGAAATTAGTGTGCTCTACCATGTTTGCACTGGGCAAAGACATCAAAATAAATGTAGCTCAGTACTCTTACAGGGGCTAGACATCCTGACAGAAGTAACATGACATTTGTCATTTTGTAGTCACTTTTTTCAGTACCACCTTACAGTACCATGAGTGCATACATTTTTGATATGGATGGCATTGTGACATTGAAACATGGGACTTTCTCTACAAAATCTACAAAATGCAGTAACAGGGCAATTGCCTACTATGCCCAAAATGCCCAATTTTGCACGTGACAAAATCCTGAAAAAAAAATACAAGGAAAATGCTGATTGTGCCCTTTTAAGCAAACCCTATGACTGCCAAATTGTCATCAACCAATTGGTGCCCAGTTTAGTACTATAATAGACTCTTTCTCAGACAAACACTGAGGGAAAACATGGCTAAGTTATGCACATTCCCCACTCCTTGCTTTCCCCTTTGCTCCCCCAATATCAATAGGACATTAGCAACTATTTCAAATATTAAGACTAGAAACATGCTCTAAATAAAAAAAAATAAAAAAAAGAGGGCAGTGGCAACATTCTTTGCGTTCTCAGCATATTTAAAACACACATAACCCATCTAAGGCAGCTGTGTTTGGCACTTTTCTTCTTTCACATGTAGAGAAGAGAGAGGACACATGACTTTTGTCAACATGCATACCAACGGCTCCTTACTTCTTTTTAAACATATACATCAAACAATGGCATGTGTTCAGATCCATTGGCTAGACACTGACCTCATTTCATTTCACTGGCTTGAACTGGGGTATATAGATTTACTTGCAACACAGGGTAAAACGAATTGCATTGTAATTTCTAATGGGGTGCAAATTTGATTTTAAGGGTTTGACATTCCTTTTATATGAGCTAGATTTTAGGCAAAACGGCATACCTATTTTCATTATGGCATAGCTATTTTTTTCTGAATTTGGTTATTGTTAATTAGTTGTCATAGGGAGAATGCAAGGTTAACGTCCCAGATGGTAGATGGGAGGAGGGGTTGGCTGCTTGTCAGCTGTTCAGAGGTGGCATTCCTCCCCTTCTATACCATTTTAATGTCAAATATGCAAACACAATTCAGCTCCAAAGTGTGAGGCTCTTGTTTTCAGCATTATGAGCTTTATATGATTGAGTTATAATGGGTATTTAAGATTAACCCTACCACTAGTTTACCACTGACTTAATTAATCATCACAATAGCGTTAGGACTTGGTCAAACTCTGTTTAACTCTTTCTTGGGTAAATGTTACTTGTTGGTGGAGTTGTTTTCAAGGACAAACTCATATTATTCTCAAACTCTGTTTGAGAATAATATGAGTTTGTCCTTGTTTGTGAATATTTTCGTATTTAGTTGTAAGCTTCATGTTCATGTTGTAAGTTTCTTTGCTTGCTTTCAGCTGGGCATTAAATCTAACATTTTACTGTACTGCATATTATCAGCTTAGGAACCATCAACACTGTCTATTTTTGTGCATTAGGAATTATAAAGAAGGCAAATATAGCTAACAGAACTTGTATTCCAACTTGAAAAGCTAGCTTTTAATTTCTAACATCAGGGGGCAGTGCAGGTAGGCTAGCAATAAAGGTTTTATGATGCAGAGAAGACCTTCTACAGAGAGTAAAGGAGCGTACAGCAAGCTTTCAGTTTTCAATTTTTTGCCTTCCCTGCCCCCTCCTGCCTGGAGCAAATAGATTCCAGTGATTCCAGTAGTCCATTGATTTCTGTCTGCCACCCTCAATTATTAATGCATGTCACATCCGCAGCATCTGCAAAACAATTGCGGTGCACAGGCACAAAGAAGAGCCGCAGTCTAATCCATCATAATTATGAGCAACTCCTCTGCAGATGCTAAAGGAATGGGCAGCTGAGGAGCTCCAAGAAGGGCCCAGATTCTATGTAAAGTGTCAGTAAAAAACAGTAGAACAGTCCTTAAAAGAAGGAAAAGGTGGCACTCCTTTGATCAAAACTGTTTCCTCAAATCTTCATTGCACTAATCTTTTGTTCACATTTTTTTTTAAAAAACAATCTGACCACAACAATCAGTAAAAGAGACAACGTTGGGCCATTAACTAAGGCTGGCTGACAGCAGAGAGAAATGACATCCCATATGTACATTCATGGCTGTCAGGAGAGGAGGGGTGTTCAGGTTTTACAAAGCCTGTGGCTTGAGTTCAGTTGGCTTCAATTTGCCCTCAATTAAATCTGCATCCAAGATTGTAGGTCATGGGCTCATCATGCCATTTGTGTGTGTGTTTTCATATCTGTTTACTGTTGATTCACACAGTCTCCACTCTCCTCACCTACTTAAAAAAATAGAAAACACACTGATGCAGATTGCTCTTTAGCCAGTGGCAGTCAATAGTATAGGCAATAGAGACAGCCATCTTTTCAAACACGCTGTGCTTGGCTCTGAATATGTTTTTCATAGGTGTTCATAGGCCTTTGTCCATATACGTCAAAAAGCATCCTACAGCAGTGCCTCAACCCTCTTCTCTGAATACTCACAGGAACTTGAAGGGTTTGGGTCAGTTTTGGATATTTCTCTCAAGAAACGTAAGCCACAACTGTTTTTTTTTCACCTTTGCTTGCAGCTAGTTTTTAGGTTTAGCAGCCTCAGTTTTCACTTTTTATTATATAATGATGATTTAATTGTCCATAGCTAACGTCATCTAAAGCTAGGCTGTTCGCTAACATAAGGCAAATAATAGGAAGATCATAATTAACTTGTGACTGATAGCTCTGTGAGATTTTACAAAATATTATTGCATTTAGGTTGGAGAATGTAAATTAATGGTCAGAGGTACTATCAGTGTTCGGCATCTCTAAAGTTACTTGCTTTAGTTATAAGTGAAGAGACAGGCTTTAAATAGTCTTTTGCAAATGCGTTGCCACAGTATGTTGGCCTGACTGCAAACTGTAAACAGCATTGTAAGTAAATTTGTTCATCAAGTCAGATTAGGCTCGACTAGTCAAAAAAAATTCAGCTTTTTTATGGTTCTCCAAGACTTGGGTCAATATATTATACAAGGATCTGGATATCATGTGCATGTAAATTAATACATTGAAACAATAACTCGCCCTGATTTCTGTTCTTGGAAAGCTGTCAAAATTGAAATCAGCAAAACTCTCTGTATGTACTTATAACAAGTAAATAATGTCCTTTTGTCCATGGAGCTCTGAGTGAAGCCACAGGACACAACTGCAGAGCCGCTATGGTCAGATAAGAAAAACATGGCACCCAACCTTTGAAAACATAATTGGATCCAGCTTTAGATTCCCATGAAAGCCCTCCTGTTAATGTGAACACACTATAGGCTCACTATAGGCACTGACTGATGTTGAGGCAGGAAAAAGGAGAAAAAAATTAATAAATAGTTGAGGCAGTATGGTATGTTTCATTTGGCACAATAATGCTCCGTCATTGGGGCTGATTATCACATCTGGAACCCATTGATGAACTGCTGATGATACTGGCAGAAGAGCTGTCATCTTCAAACTACATCTATTATTCCAAGCCTGAGCACCTTTATTGAGGAATGAAAAAAACAGAGGAGGGGGATATGTTTGTATGTACAGTATCCATTTCAAACACAATAAGCATAGCCTAATGAAGCAAAATCAGCTATTGACCACATGGATAGATTAACCAAAGAATGTCTAACTAAAAAATTGGAAGGTTTAATAATGCTTTGCAATTTGTGGAAAAATCTCTTAGGATGTAGTAGATTTTAATAAAAGTGGATTAGATTTGAGTGTAGAAATGCCTAATATATAACAGATTCAACTACACACATGAAATGTATTCCATCTGTGTGGGTAGACTGGAGACTGGGCTAGTTTGCAAGAGTTTCTTTGAAGGACTTTAAATGGAGCACCTGCTGCGCCGACTGACATGAATACTGGGTGAAAACTTCATTCATCTTCCGACTTAAAACTTAATTTCAACTGCTTTTCAGAAAGTTACCCATTTCGTAAAGTAGTTCAAGACCTCAGAACCTCACTCACTTTGCAAGGGACTGTTTATAATCAGTTTCCTCCATTTCCTTAACTTTACACAACGTCCCAACTGACCACATGGGACATGAATCAGGCTAAAAAGTCTTCACTGTGGCTCAGCCTACGCTGTCTGGACCGAGATGATCATGGGAAACTGTCAGGCCGAGCTCCGGCCAGGCAGCGCTGGCTGGTTGACATAATGATCTCCTCCCCTGTGTCAATCACCCCTCCAGGACATTAGCAGCCCTCCAGACCCCCGGTGTTAGAGTGCTAAATCTCCCACTAACGAGCCAAGCTGTTACAAGGGTGTCTGGGAGCTCCTCTCGTTGTCACAACAGAGCCAGCGCAGCCTGTGGCAGCCAGCTGCCTGTTAGCAGGTGGGAGAGGGAAGCAGCACACCGAAGACAATGGGGAACTCTCAGGTCAATGGCTGAGGAAAAGGGACTTGAAGGTGTCATAAAGGTGAAGCTAGAAGTGAACTATTGTATGTATCTACTGATTTAGGGTTATTAGTCATGAGGATGGTAAAGATTTATTAGAAATTTAGACATTTTTTTAAGGCAGTCTAGATGTATGATATTGCTTTCAGCATTAACTGCAAAGTAAAAAAAGATCACATACATAGAATGCTTTTGTTCATGATTGATGAACTAAATGGTCAGAGAGAACTTTAGTCTAACAACTATATGGCAAAATAACTATCTGACTGTGATATTAAAAGCACAAGATAAGCCTAAAAGACAATTTGGAAGGCAATGACGAAAGAATGTTTGACTTCATAAATAAATATCTTTAAATCAAGTCAGTAACTTTTCAGAAAACCTAGCAGAAACTATTATCATTATTAAAATAAAAAGAAAGAGTGTACAGTATGTGAGGCAAAGTAGACCAATGTTACAGCTCTTCCATTAAGAGTTTTTAAAGGGCTATTCTGTAATTCTGACCGCCATCGACAGTGTGTTGGAACATAATGATAGACGCAATGCTGGACTACCTGATCGCTTGTACTCAGACGGTATTATTGGACCCAGACGATGATGGATCTCATGAGCAGCTTGGGCAACAAGTTGCAGAGCTAATCTCCCTTTTGCTGCTGTCAGACAGTGGCGGATGTACAGTAGCACAGCAGGATCCCACCGCTGGCATCGTAATCAGAAGTGACACTGAGCCTCTTTATGTTTTTGTTAAAATTTAAATGTGTTATTTCCAAAAATGAGTGCGAAAAAACCATGAAACATGCATACAGCTCCTTTGATGAATAGCAAATGGCCTTAGCATTCAGAAGGCGTCTTTGTCTACACAACATCACAATCGGATGTCCTCACACATGGCAGATCTACTAATTTTACAATGTGCTATACTATATGATCTGTTAAAGTGAATGCTGTAGAGTGGTTGGTTGGTTGGTTGCAAACTGTGTAGCTTGTATGCAGGAAATGAAGAGGGTGAAAATGATA
The DNA here is from genome assembly GCF_048128805.1 of Centroberyx gerrardi. Classification (NCBI taxonomy): domain Eukaryota; kingdom Metazoa; phylum Chordata; class Actinopteri; order Beryciformes; family Berycidae; genus Centroberyx; species Centroberyx gerrardi. The sequence continues at coordinate 12,099,337 of NC_135999.1, read as the reverse complement.
GGCGGTCATTATGATTAGCCTTATACTGCATTATTTTATTTTATTTTTCTTTTTTCATGTAGGACATCAACAGCTTAATCAATCTTTCTCAATACTGATGCTGCAGTTTGACTGAGAAGAATGACAGTTTGCTGCTATTAACAATGTAGATAACAAATAAAAAAGTTAGTGCAAATTTATGTCTAACAATGAGCACTACTAGGAATAAAAAAATCTTTGATGAAAGCCAGAAATTTAAACTGACACATTTTAAGGTTGAATCGGTGCATATGCATGGTTTTTGCAGTCGGCTCTTTGCTCAGTAAGAGAACGTCACTTCAATAATTAAACTCAGTTTGGGTTCTAAAGGAACTGAGCATAAGGGAATGAATAAAATAAATGCCTGTATCTTTTCAAACACTTCTACATATACAGTATTTGATCCCTAAAAACATAACAATGAGGTAAGGTGCTATTTCCCAACCCCATGTGACTGGCTCTTTGTTTTGTCTGCCCCTCAGTGGAGTCTGTAAATCAGTAACCAAGTCATGAGGTGAACATTAGTGCTAAGCTGCTTTCAGTGCAGCTCCAGTCCTATGGGACACGCCAGAGTTTACAGAGGACCGAGCGGAGCCAAGCAGGTTGTCACAGTTGGATACACCCACACTGACAACAAAAAAAATCTTTGCAAGCCCAGAACAAAGCCAGAGATCCCAGCTGAGTGTGTGCGTGCATGTACGCCTACAAACATACAAACACACGCACACCAATTACGCAATGTTGTAAGCATAACTTTGACTTGTGCTTGCTTCGAGACAATTGGAGTATTGGCCGCATCCTGTTGATTCTTTATTAAAAGTGTGATTCACATGGAGATCTATTTTTTGCCCTGGAATTAGAGCACTAAACTAAACCAGAGGCACAGTTTTGCAGTGGCTTCAGTCTAGATGCCTGCTGGAACTTATAATGCTTGTGTCTTTGATCTATTTTTGATTTCCCTTGTAGTGGCTAATGTCCACCAGGGAAAAAAGTGCTGTTTGTTTCAGGTTATGAGATGACTCAACTTGCTTTGCTTGAACTGAATTCCCAATGAAGGTCCCTCTCCCTCCAGAAGTGAGTGCCTTTGTCTCTATATAGTGTTGTTGTTGCTGCTGTGTTTGGTTTCCGGGTCCCTCCCTCTCCCACAGCCTCTCCTCCAATCTTCTGCCCTGTAATTACGCTCCAGGTTCCTCTCTTCTTCTGGCTGCCCTTCATCTACTTCCCTCCTCTTCGGTCTATCATCTAGCAAGTGATTGGCCCGTGCAGTTATGAACCTGGCTGTTAAGTGCTGTTGTAGAAACCCGGACAGACGTAGCCCATAGGTATTGCCTCTATAGCTATGTATTTGCTGGCATTTATAGATGGTCAGTTGGTTTAGTGCTTTGAAGCCTGGGGGCAAGGGTGGACTCTTGGACACAGTGTGAGCAGTGTTGTAAAACAATGGAGACAGTTTGCACAAGAGTCATTTAAGGGCAATGGCTAATGCACATGACTGTAGAGCCACATTTAAAAATGACCGTTCACTGTTTCGATTTGAACATTGCTGTGTTTTACCGTGGCAAGGAGTACACTTATATTTTGTCTGTCCATCATTTTGCCGATACTGGAGTATAAACTCTTGAAGCACGGCTCCAAGCCACTTGGTACTTTGGATATTTAGCCTTATTTCCTCCACCAGCATGATACTTTCTCCCCACAACACTGAAGTGCAGCAAAGTTCAATGCACAGGACTCACACTGTGTTTTTGTTATCCCCAAAGAGAGCCAGTGAAATACGAGAGCTGCCTTAGTGGACGGGGTCTATTTGGCGTGACTTGGCAGCCGTATGTGACATTCACCAATAACGACAGCTGCTGGGAGAGTGAGGTCTCGGCAGTCTCAGGTTGAGACCTGGCTAGCGCGGGTATACAGCCCTGCTGTTGAAGAGAGGGGAAGACATGGAGCGGCCCTGTAAATCAAATGCACACTTGCTGAAACACATTTTGAGTCCCAGGAATAAGCTGTTATCTCAAGTGTACATTTCCCCTTCCTTCACTCAATAGGCCCATTTGTATTTTCCTGTAGGACGATAAGAACATGGAGCATGTGCCCAGAGACTGTAAATTTTGAAAGAGTGTAGTGCCATTTTAGTAAATCCTGCGCCTAATCAGCTGGATCATATCAAAGTCTGGTAACTAAGAAGAAAGTTCAGAGTAGCCTTTCTTGTTTGTCTAATTTCCCATTTGACCTGCTCCACTATGCCTAGACCTCAACTTAATGACATATGACACATGAAAACATGATGAAAACCCATTTCCTGAACAAATTTTGTTACTTTATGGCAATGTAATATTTTTTAAATGCTGTACATTGTCATTTCATGACCAGACAACAAACAAGTAAATAATTCTAATGCCGGTTTTGTCTTTCATCCCACAGAGAGACACTTTAAACATTGTGTGAATAAAGAGCACTGGAAATGAAGTCATGAGGCGGACAAGTGATCAGCCATGTGGGTAATTTAAAAGCTGTGTAGACATCACTCCCTATAGGCTGTTCATTATAACCTGTGAATTTATGTTTATTTAAAGACAGGTACCAGAGTTTTGTGGGACCACGTTACTGCAGAGCAACGGAGGCAAAAAAACATACACACAAAAGACGACATAGAAGAGAGCTGGAAATAATAGAGCTTAAACTAAGTCTGTATTTATTACATAGCTTTTGATAAGGAATGTTATCTTGTATGAAAAGAACTGTAAAAGCCACAGCGGCTGTGTATATGCTGACAGGCTGGAGTTAGATATTTTTCAGGCTGCACACACCAGAGCTGAAGCTCTTGAGTGAAACCTCATCCTTAGCCAGTGTAATTGGGTCAGATGACTAGCATGCTACAGCGGTTTAAATCCCTCCCATAAATATAGAGCTAGACTCGCTGCTCTGCAATCCCGATGGCCTCTGAAAGGATTTTCACAACATTGCACTCCAACTGACCATCCCCATGTAAACAACAATAACGTAGGCTAAATAACAGCACTGGCCAGAAGCTGTCAAAGATAATTTTTAAATCTGTAAAGGCTGAATTGCCACTATGGCCATCTTTGTTCTACACAGTATTAGTCATGCATCACATAACCTGGAATTAGTCATGCACATGCAAGATTTATAATGGCAAATGCCTCTGAATTAAGAATTCACATGTTACTGTTATGGGTTCAATTTTTGAAGTCATATCAATAGACAGCCTGGAGTTACTTCACTGACAAAGAACAGAATACTGCCTTTGTGGATTCACATTTGCCAGAGCTGAATACCTCAAAATATATTGCAGCAATGCTATAAGGAATATATACCTTCAAAGCAATGCTTGATAATCCCTTTAAGGTGCAGACATTTTAAATGATTCATGACATATGGTTGGTATATGGACTGAGGATTTGACTAGTGCAGAGGATTTTTGAAAACATGATGGTGGTTGACTTTAGCCTGAAAGGTCAATTCAGTCTTAGAACGAGTCTAGTCCGAACCCTCCATGTGAAATGTTGTGCTCGTAGCATGTGTTGTTACTGGTTGTCAAGCATTATGGGACAAATGTTCATTCATGCACTGCGTCTCATTGAGTCTCTCAATAAACCACCTCACACTTGTGATTTGTGTCACATGGCACACACAAGCAGTGCTTATAATGCACCTCAGATGGTTGCTCATACCTTCCCTCTCTTTCTTTCTATCTGTCTGAACATATGACATTCTCCACATTACCCTGGCTTAGCAACAAAAGGCCCCTGTGTCTGCAGTTATTTATATAAATAATCCAAATTTATGTGCTAGCTAGATTATTGCAACATTTCCTCACAATTCCTGCAACTCATTGCAGTGTTGTTGCATTTAAAAACCTAGGCAGCATGTGGGATCTATGCTCAGATAGCATATAGCACTCCATTCTACATAAATTTTAAGAGAAAATAGTGAGAATCCTCACAATACAGCAAAAATTTAGATGAAGGTAGACCACAAATTGGTCAAAGCTCCTCAAGCCATCCTCGATTCTCTCAGAAACTTCTGCCCTCTCACTAGAAAGCTCAAAAAAGCAAACCCTGCTGGTATTCATTGTGCTTTTTTGCTCTCTAGGCCCACATGTCTAAGTGATCAGGTATTGTTTAACCTCTACCAAGCCTCCTACTCAATAAGAACTCAGAATAACGAAGACATTTTTACAAATGTGCCTCAAGCTATATTCATACTACCCTTCACAATTCTTTCCCCAGGCATGCCTTAAAGTGGCGACGTTTATATTAGACCCATTCCCAAAGAAAATCCCTGAGGACAACCATTTTTCCCCTCAAGCTGCTGGCTGCCATTTCTTAAATTAGGTGGGCCACAGGGTTTGGCTGATTCCTATCTTTTGTGGGCTGGTAATTGTCTCTTCCTTCTTGACATTTCACAGTTTCTCATGTATCTACATCAGCATATGAATAGAGGAGAAAGGGAAAGTTTGGAAATGCGGACCTAATTAGTGTTTACTGCAACTTATTGTGTGGGCAGGGGGTCACCTTTTCCTGCTCTCCAAGACTGAAAGTGAAGTCATTTTGAAATGTAATGTTGTTACTCTATTTCAGACAGTGAATGTTCCAACATCAAAGAGTGAATCCAGTTAAAGATCTGTTGATATAAAGCATGTTCTGGCCCTGATTAATGGTTGATCCTTCTGCCTCACATTTGGGGCAAATACAGCAGAATGAGATCAGCATAGCCTCTGTTTTACATTACGATGTGGGAATAGGGAGATCTTCAAAAGTTTTAAGATTCAAAGACCTTAGTTCCTGCATTCTGGTGACTTTTCCAGTATAAATTAACAATGAAAATACACTTACATTTACATTTTACATCTATTTACATTTTGTAATTTAATTTACATACAGGACTATAGGCTCTAATATGGCCATCCTGCAATTATTTGTTGTAGATGAATGTGTATAGTGCTTAGCAGCCTGGAGTACCATGCTTCAAGGAGTGTATGTGTGTGCTGGACCTGTGGGCGTATGTCTTTATCTTCTAATACTCCATTTCTTTTTCGTGGTATTCACACGTTTGGCTCCAACCACCACTGAGCTAATAACTTCACCATCAACACTCCATTTTTGGTGTAACATATTTTGTTGACTGTTCAGAAACAGCAGTGATAGTTGAGGGCCTTGATTTTTTTGTGTTACTGTTTATAACAAATATAGTAAATGAGTAGATTTTGAAACTTGATCAAAATATGGGAGATGAGACAATAGGAAAACATAGGGAGAGGGTTTATGAAAATCAGGAGTCTCCCAGGAAAATGTGAGGTTTGTTAACAGCAATTCAGATATTTGAGGTATCAGTTGACGTGCTGAGTTAGTGCTGGGACTCTACACAATTTAGGTGGCACTGATAACAGCATTGGGGAGGGAGTCTGACGTAGCTACAGCACCCTACAACCCAAAGATATTGCTTTGGTGTCAGGTGAAACTGCAGTTTCCTGTTGATGACTGCACTGTTGCCTAATCACTAGATTGTGACATAATGGCTGCGTCACATGATAGCCTGAAGCAACAGATCACAGACTTTCTTCCCTCTTCTGGCCCTTCTTCTTCCTCGTTGGCTGACCAAAAAGAGTGCAACACTGCAGGCAGAACCAACTTGCTGAGGAAGCTAATGCTGATGACCAGCTATGTGCCTCTCTCCCTCCATTAAATGTGACATGAAAATCTCCTTTCATTTTAAACTGATGCAATGTATTACTGACATATATTATCTGACAATCCTGCGTTCACAAGTTTTCTAAGCTCTTGGTTGATTTTCAGTGTCTAAATAGAAATACAAATGCATGTGAATGTGATTCTAAATTGTCTTAGTGTTCTTCTTTGGGTCTGAGGACTAGATTAATAGATTATCTCAACCCGCAGAGGATATACACTTCTGTTTGTAATTTCATCCCAAGAGAGCCTCCTCCCCCTCCACCAGAAGAAGGGATCTGCACAATCCACATTGTTCTTTATGTCTAATGCGAGACAGATGTGGCCGAGTGGTGGAGATTCCCACTGAAGTCCCTGTGCTCCCACATCACTTCATTTCATTACCTTCCTTTATTGTGCTTTGACATCTATTCAGCACCATTTAATCAACTGAATTTGTTTTCTATTAATGGATAACATTCAAGTGCCTAAGTAGGTAGAAATGTACAAATGGCCCATCAGTATCAGTTTGGTTGATCTTTTGGGAATATGGATTAAATATGCAATGGCTGGTGTTCAAACTAATAATATTTAATCAGTTCTACTAAAATGTACGACAGGATGTTAGGGAAACTGGCCTCGGAAAAGCAGTGATTCCTACAGCATGGACCTAATAAAAAAGGTCTTCAAAAATAAGTCTGTTAACTGAGCCTGTATATGTCCTTGAGGGGAATAGCACTCAGTTTTCAAAATCACATGTTATTCCTATGGCCAAGGGCAGCCAGGTCAACAGAGCCAAGCTAATCTGTGATCAGATCTGATCAGCCAATCAAGTAGATAGATCGGTGATGGTTCATAGATCAATAAGTGTGTCAGTGGTAAGAGGTTGCACCCCTTGCCCATTGGAATAAACAGGGATGATATAATGACAACTACAACAGCAGCTCCTTTCACCACATGGTTTACTTGGCAAGCTGAAAAACAACCTAAAAAGATCCAGCTGGAAAGTGAAGTTGAAACTATCTTGTCAAATGGAGGAATTAATTTGCACACAAGCAAGACTGGAATGATGCAATCACAGTGAGACACAGCAGGAAGAAGTGCAGCACCTACAGTATTTTGGTAAAATGAACAGAATAGACTCAACAAGAGGCGTTCCAGTCAGCAAAATCAGCATTTCGATATTGGGATATATTGTAGGCGGGCAAGGTCACGAGACAAAAAGGTCATGGATGACTTTGTCGAGACACAAACAAACCTTGGTGGAAGAAATCAACACCCTCGAATATGCAGACATTGGTAGTGGAACCAAAATGTCAGGTGGAAGTGATAAGATGTGCTTATAGCAGCATCTCACGCCATGCAGGGGAAACAGATAAAGAGAGCGAGTGTAGAGAGAGGAAAGATTAACTGGAACCAAAACCATAAACATAACCAAGTGCTCATAGTCACAGTAAAGATGAGTGAAAACACCAATCCAGGACTGTCTGGTCCTGCTGTTCAGGGTCCACTGGGCTTTGTCTTTGTGTTATGGGAGGGTGCTGTGGACGAGTCCTATGGAAGGAGCCACAAGGTATCTATTCTGGGGAATTTGGGTGTCAATGATTTGTGGCAATGTTAAGGACCCAGGGACTTGTGGTCAGGCCTTCAAGACAGTTTCAGAAACACTCATGGACCATAGCTCAGCTTCTCAATGGGACTGGATTATTTCATGGAACCTACATTATCAGGTCCATGCTTTTTGTTTTTCTTTCATTTTACATTGTTTGCTTGTTTTTTGGTTGTTGGTTGGTTTTGTCAAGCCTGCTTTACAGAGGCCAGGTTGAAATGCATAAAGTTTTTACTTGGAATGAGTCATGGATCTGTGGCCTTTAGAGCAATGTTGATTTTAAAGTTGATGTTGACATGATTTTTGGCGTTGAGGTTGTTGAAGTAGATACTGGTGTTCAAGCTATTGATCTCAAATTGTATTATATTGTTAATATAATTGATGTTGAAAATATTGCTTGTTGTGGTGTTTTAAGATGTGTGGTGTTGTTAAATGTCTGATCAGTGCCAAATGTGAGAATAAAGTAGGTCGAGCATCATGTCAGTGGCAAATGTGAGACGTGACAATAGCTTAGTTTTGTCAGATAACTTTTCACAAGACACAGATCTGAATAATAACCTGTTTAACTGCTTTTGTTCTAGGTGACATGCCCTTCCTCTCCAAATTTGTCATACAACTTGTTCAGCAGGTATTCTGGGTCAACAGAAACCACATCACACACACATTGTTACAAATCATTATGCTACCATATGCTACTACTACACTTCAAGTCAGTCTTATATTCAGCATTTTAGATTTATTTCTAACAATGCAGCCTACATTTCAAAGCATCATGAAAAACTGCACAATACTATATTTATATATATATATATTTTCTTTAGTTATAGCAGAGAATTAGCTTAACCTTATGATTTGACTCATACTGAAACCAGCCAAACAACTGCTGACACCACGCCTCTCTGTCAAAGAGTCATGATGAGAAAGACAAAAACCATGTAAGTAGAACAGAGCTATTTCCATTCATGTCAATGTAAATTGACTGTTTCCCAGAATAGGTCAATCCTGATAGTAGAAAATAGTTAGCCTAGACCAAATCGTAGACATGTCATGTTTTGGTTTTTCCCTATTGAGCCAGCAGAACCTGAGAAAATCAAGAACACTGTACCATGGGTGAGTGCAAAGCTTGTACAGAGAGTCTAAACCTATCTCTCTGTGCCTCCAAGCTGCATCACATGGAGGCTCTAATTAAGAAGTGGGCTCTTGAGCGCACAAAACACACAGAAACCCAATAACCTGCCCCCAACCCCTCACAATGCTGCACTTTTCCTTCCTAGCTGCCTGTCTCCTTCCTACCAACCCTTTGTCTATGCAACAGTCAATATATCTGACTAACTTGATGAACTGTGCGCAGTGCAAAGTTAATTTCTTTCAGAGTGCATGGTAGCCATGGCGACCATCTTATTAGCGCTCCAAAGCCCATCTGGTCTAAACATTACCCCAGCACGGCTGACTGGAGAATAGGCTGCTTTGCCGTGGTGTGCACATGTGCTTTACGCATTGATCCTGCCAGTAAATCAATAGTGCCACATATTCAGAAACCTACATTTGCACTTGTGCAGATCAACACCTTTGAAATTGCATTTTAGAAACACTGTGAGCTGTAGAACCTGAAATAATACATTTCTGTATCCCACTTACTGAAGTTGGTTGCCCAATTCAAACTGTTCTTTACAGTTACTATGCTAAATCTGTATTCTGTTAAATGAGCCTCTCAGATAGAGCCAAGAAAGATACTGTAAGCGTTTTCAATTGAAGTAGTGATATATGGAGTTGAATACTTTTCCCTGACCTTTTTCTTCCTCATGACAATTTTCCCCACTAATACAGTCTGGCATGAGATGGAAAATGGACACACCAAGCCAACTGATGAGCCAACTCCTATCCCCATGTTTCTTCAATTCCCTGTTAGCCTGCAGGTCTTGGCATGTGCTTAGCTCACAGGCACATTTATTTAGCAAATATTTCCTTTCTGTTTGCATGATCCAAATCCAAACCAGCATCCAATTAAACAGGAAGCGGAGGTGAACAGTAAACAGAGCAAAGGGAAACATTATTGTAAGAGGGGAAATTAAAACATGGCACACACAGATGGCAGTGGAGGAATTCTTAATGGACTCAGTACCAGGACAGATCTCAGTGACATGGAAGACGAAGCTAACCCAAGGAGCCAGAAGAGGAGAGTGGCTTGTTGTGATCAAAAGGAAGTCAAGCTTGTTCATCTGGTTTCCTTTCCTCTTCCATTCTAAAAATGTAAAATCAAAGATCGACTGCAGAGCCAAAGATAACAATGAATGAGAAATATTTCCAATGTGCTCTTTTGTCATCTGGATAGAGTATGTGCTGATATTCTTTCCCTCATTGGTTTCCAAGCAGCCTGACCTAAGCCACTGTTGCTAAGCTCCCTCTTTCCCTCCACTGAGTGGGAAGCACGTGACTCTCATTGAATAGAGATCACAAATCCTTCTGAGTGAGGGATATTTTCTGTGATTCATGGCTTCCATGGAAGGGCATCTAGACCCCTCACAGCATCTCATGCCCCTCAGCAATTCATCAGCCATGCATCCATTTTTCTATGATGAGGACCATTTCTCAAACACAGTCTGAATATTGTTTTAGTGATCACTTAGACAAATTATGTTTTTCAAATACGGCAGAGAATCATCAATCATGTTCCACTATGTAGCAGACTGGTGCTTTTCTGCACAAAAACTGTTATTCTGTCTTCTGTGAGACCCGCCACATCTGTATGACTGTCATCTGAGTAGATACGGTTTGATTACAGGTATCACTGTAGTGGAATCATGTCAGATCGCTGCATATCATTTCATCCACGACTCTCTTTCCATTCAGACCCAGTGCTGCAATCAGACTTTGAAAATTCCCCAATGTAAATACGTTCATGGGCGCAAAACAAACGCATTGCCATTATTAAGGAGTAAAGCTCGGAAAGACACCAGCTGCTGCACCAGTACATTCCACAGAGGAAACCTAATATTGAGCCTGGGCCACTTGAAGCCTTCAGAAGTAGTTAGTGATGTCATTCAAAGCCTTTGGTAGGGTTACGCTTCTAAATGACATTCAGGGCCAGCTGTCTGTCTTTGTGCTCCTTGTGTAGACAACAGGGGGCCAAAGGGCCTAACCTTTTCAGTGACAGCTCCTAGGAGCAAACCGGCTATATCTGACAGCCATTTTAGAGCAGGCCAAACAGCCATCAGAGGCAGTTGTTTAGATCGGCGTGGTGCCCTTTGAGATTCCACTATCATGCGGGAGCTTTGCAGATCATGTGACAGAGGCATTAGTTATGGAAATTCCTTTTCGGATCTTGACCTAAATTAGCCCAGCTTTATTTTGATCAAAAGATGCATTGTGACAAGCCGCATAAGAAAGGCTATCGTCCTCCTCTTTTGGTCCTAAAAGGAAAATTTGCCGGTGAACCTCTCTCTCTAGGATTAGACCGCTGAAGAAGCTCCCTCGTGTCCACAGACTTAATTTAACCGGAACCGACTGACCTCTTTACATTTTGACAGAGTTTGACTGTGCGTGTCAGACCCTAGTTTGAGGTTAGGTCACTTATTAGGCTTGCAAGGCATCTTGATGGCCTGTGAGTGTGCAAGTATGCTACCTGTCCACATATTGTCACACCTATATGTTGCAAGCCACATCATTTGGCTTGCCTAGGGTCACAAACATCATGACAACACCAGCATTTGTGTCTGCATACTTTCATACTCCCCTTCTATTTTAGTAACCTCCTCTCACATTTTTCTTATACATAAATTCACAACAGAGAATTTTTAGTTCTAGCATTGGGGAAAAGGTGCACTAAGTTTACTGGTCAAAACAAGTTTTCTCAACAAATAAACCTTAATTCAGAGATCCCCCAGATTTTGGAAAGACCATATTTACCAGTGAATTAACACTTCCTCATACCAAGTCCATCACATCAAAGCAGCGCAATGCAAACCAACTTGAAAGATGTGTCCTTGTGGACCAAAATAGGCCTTCAGTAATGTCTGCGCACATACAAGTCGAGTTTAAGCGTTGACACACTGCATGAAATCTTGCAAATTTGTGTTTCCAAATTTTTAAATTTAAAAGGAGTTGATGAGATAATCTGACGTGTGAAGGTAGTAGGCGTGTACATTCGTTCCATGAACACTGATCTGATCTTTGTCCAATCTTTGAACTGAATACCGCATCATATTACAGTAAAACTAAAAGTTTGGCACTATCGAGGCCTTCACCGGCTCAGGAGGCCATGCGCTGTCAGAGCGGCGGTAACCTAGAAAGCCGTTTGCCGTCAGTGTCGCCACGTTCTGAGCTACAGATGCTTGCCTTTGCCTTTTCATTGTTTTCTCACTTTTCACTTCTAGCGGCAGCACCAGCGACAACGACATTCAAATAGATTGCCCGAGCGTAGCGGGAGCGGCCGAGCGAGAGGCGGGAAGAGATGCTATTCGCTTTGGGATGGTTACGTAACATCTCACTTGCCTCTCTCGCTGCGGAATGCCAGGATAGTGTTTGTAAACAGAGCGGCCATGTGCGTGTGCTCACGTGGAGGAAGCTTTTGAGTCTCTGCCCTCGCCGGCTCACCCCTGAGGTAAACCCTGACATCGATACATGCTCGCAGGGCCAGCAACGCTCCCTCCGGCCCAGTGCCACTCAAACAGAGCCTTATCACTCCCAGGCCATAATTACACCTCAGCCCGGCGAAGGCAGGGCCTCCTCGAAAAGGATCCCCAGGATGTGTCGTTGGGATTCGCCATGTATCCGGTGTAGTAATTATTGATAATAGACATGTTTTTGTGACTCAGACTCATAAAAAGATTATTACTATTACACAGTTCCAGCGATGACTAACAAACAGAGCCTTTCCACTCTCCCTATCTCGCCATAATTACACCATAATCTCGCTATAGCAAGGCAAGGCCTCCTTGGAGAGGAACGCCAGCATTTGTATTTGGGATTTGCAATGGATCTTGTGTGGTAATTATTGATAAGAGACAGATTTTTGTGATTCAGACTCATGAAGAGGACATCATTATTAAATTTAAGAGAAGACAAGCACAGAACTTTCTTGAAACCGCAATGTTTCCCAATATTTCCAGCGCCATACATAGATGAGTGATTCACAATTGAAAAGATCTCTTGATTAACATTCTGCAGCCATTTCAAAATGTATCAGCACATAAAGCATGGATAATCTGTCAATAAATGGTAAAAGTCAAACCTTGTTTATGCAAAACGATCAGGAATGAGGGACATTTGAAAGACTGAAAGGTTTGTCAAACAGAGCCATCTGAAAGACTGAAATGTCTTTCAAATGACCATGTTTTGCAAAATTGCCTGTGCTGCTAAGTTGCAGTTATGCTTTTAACTGCATGCGCCAACAAGAAAATTCCCACAATTGTGCACAACTGATGGTCAGTTCAGTGCAAATGTCTGAAATGTGTATAACTCAAGGTCTACTTTATGGCACTAAGATTCCAGTGCAGTACTACCTGATTGTGGTTCGCTGCCTCTCTCTCTATGGAAAAACAACCCCCAATAGCAGACAAGAGAGAAATCAATATTGCAGAGATCAATACGACACTCAGTATCTCGCCATTTTGTCTCAGGAAAATAGTCAAGCTAAGGCCAGCCAGCACGCAAAGGTAGTGCAATCTAAAATGTCCAACCTACCACTGGACCTGCTCTACTGTGTCACTTCTGCAGCAGCCCTAGGGTGGAAATATGATGCGTGGGCTGAACAGAGAGGGTCAGGGGTTAGGGCTTGGGTATTGTAAGTGGACAGCATTGTTGTGGAATGCTATGGCAACTGGACATTCTTCCCGAAGGTGATATTGTCTTTTACCCTGGGAGTGACATAAAGGGGACTTGCGGCCATGACGAAGGAGCAACCCAACCGCACGGCTTTATCTGTGGGTGTGGATAGATGAGAGCAGCTATGTCCATGTGATTGATCTATCTGGCCCTTCCCCCACTCTGCTCCCTACAGACCTATTGAAGGTCTGCTGCCTTTTCAGTGCTGACGTAACAGCAGCCATGCAGGGGCTCAGGGAAGCACTTCCAGTAGCAATATGTGTTTTTTAGTTTATGTTGTGATGTTATAACATGGAGCTATACTGCAGGTCAGGATTAAGCATTTTGAAATCCTGTTTTACAAAGCAACTGAATGCAAAAGAGAACAAAAACTGTACTTCCACACCTTGACAACCATTAACAATATGCATTAGTTAGCAAGCAAGAAATGGTTTAGGTGCAATCCCTCCAAACTGAGCAGATCACATTATATTAGTGTGGAATGTGATGTTTCATGCGCAAATGGAAAAGAAAAAATCAAATAAAACCCACAGTACACAAGAGCAGAGATACAAAACACCCTCCTTATTGACTTTTTAGTTTGATCCGTCCAAAGAAGCTTTTCACTTATCTCTTGGGTTGGGTAAGAAAAAAATCAAACTGGTATTCGATTTTTTGGCCTACCCTGGTTTTTCGCATAACATGTGTCTACATTAACATCATGGAAGTCAGTCAGAATGGAGCAATGAAAAAAAAAGCCTGGGTCACCTGATCTCAGGCAGTCATAACATACTTTATATGAAGACTATGGAACACGCCCCTGCTTACGCACTTGTGTTGACACTACACAGTCACTGACCATGCTTGCCATATCAAAACAGAGCCATGCCATCACCCCAGTGGAACACACACACCGCCATTGTTGTGTCCAAAGCTCTTGACAGCTCGCTGGGAATAAAAACTGGACTGACCCTCTTCTAGTACAAGCACAGAATATTTTAGAGTAGAGAGTGTAGTGTGGAGGCTACATGCTCTGCAAAATCCGCCACAAAAATGCAGCGTGTAAACAGAAACGCTTAAAACAGATGCGTAATTAAAAAGGGAAAAGTGCGATATTGGTTATTAGAGGCCAGTGTTCCCCTCTGTCTTCATCACATAAGCAGATTAGGCTAGCTCAGTGTTTGTCCTCCAGTCAGTTGACAAGCAACTGACTTTTTTTTTGTTACACTGCCTCGCCAACTTCAATATGACACAGTCTGAACTTAGCAGTAGTTTGAAGTTTAAGACGAATCATAATTTAAGCGGTGATAAAACGTAAACTGAATTCCTACATTGTTCATGCATTAGCATTATTTATTAGGCTACATTGTTTATTTGCATCACCCAATTATGGGTCACTTATTATGCTCCCCCTTGCAGGCAGGCCTATTTTGCATTTCACCCTAGGCCAAACTGGAGTAATGTAGCAACTGCTGTCAGTGGAATACACAAGTCAAATACACAAACCTGGGGGAGATAGTGATGTTTTAGTGGGTGATTATAATGTTAATCTTAATGTAGCATTTAGTGAATTCAGCCTAGATAACAGGAAAAACATAATGGCCAATTACCTATTTGTTAGTCCAGGTGAGGCATGAAGTCCTGTTGGGGAGATAAAACAAATTTGATAAAGCTACTATGTCCGATTTGTTGTTATTTTAGATGTTGTGTTCCAGCATTTTACTAATTCTGAAAAATAAGCCCGCCAACCTAATCACTATCTATCTCACAGGCTATCACTTCATTAATTTATTATAATTCAACTAATTTCACTATCCTCGCAGGTATTAGGTCACCATGCTGTTGTTCTACATCTATTCTAATGATAATGAATACAGAACAACACATATTATTTACAATGTCAAGAAAATATAAATGTGTATTTTCTCTCTCTCTCTCTCTCTCTCTCTCTCTCTCTCTCTCTCTCTCTCTATCTCTCTCTCTCTCTTTCACATACACACACAAACATACACACAGACACACACAAACAAACACACACACACACAAACACACACATTTATCTTTGTATCATCAGTAATCTGTTTGCAAATAGTTCTGTCCTCAAAATATTTCACTATAATTTAAGAAATACAACAGTCTGCATATTATTCACTGGTATTAACAGTATATAGAACCTTGTCCTGTTACTAATGGTTTAGGAAGGCTGACCAACAGAAAGAGGATATTTGTTTGTGCTGTCTGGTAATAATCCCTTGTTTAGCCTCCAGTAAAAAAAAAAAAAACCTGCTCCAGAATTGCCATTCTTGTTCCCCCAGCTAATGGTGCGGTAGGATTGAGTTTCATTTCCTTTAGAGCTTTCTGACCTTGTCTGCCTTCACTACACTCTGCCACCACAATTCTCTTCTCTTTTGCCTCTCCTTGGGACTGTGCTTGCCTTTGTGTCTGCTTGTCATTCAGTGGTGAATGCAATGAAAGCTGATTCACAGAGATGCACAAAGCCAGAAGCTATCCCTGCTCCACTGCTATTCACTATGCACTTACTGCTGAACAGGTCCAGGTAGACTTTTACTCTTCTACCTACAGTCTCCCCTATTGAACAGCATAAACACATAAACACATACACAACCGTGGATCTCAAAATGAAAGGATAGGGAAGGTAAAGCTGCCTGCACCATGAACATAGGCTATTTCTTGAAAAATAAAAACAGCCCCTAATGGCTGTTAATTACAGATAAATGTTTAAAATGTGTTTCCCCTCTCAAAACAAATGTACTTATACAAAAACACACTCTTAATACACACTTAAAGACACATTTAGCCATAATTGGATGGTGAAAAATGCAAGGGTGAAATGTTAAGGGGAAAAAATGAGAGCATTACACAAGCATTTGTAATAATGCTTCAAGAAAAAAGTCCTGAACAAGCAGTGTAAGGATACCATTTTCTACTGAAGATGAATTCAAAAGCAGCAAGAGTGTTCACTGAATACAGAAGTCACACAGGAAACACAGAGGATATCTTTCTGTTTCAACTGGCAAAAAAAGAAAGAAAATCGTCAGCCATGTTGGAGTAGCTTTATCTAATATCCCCTCCTTATTATGTTGGCTCTTGCTCTTACGGTGGGGGACATTTGCAACGCTTCGCCTGACACAAAACCACCAAAAATATACCCAAGGTTAAAGGGGAAAAGGGCAGGCAGAGTACAAACGCGCCGAGCAAATTCTCACCTCTTTTTATGTCCCTCCACTTTGTAGAAATTCCAACAAACCGTCTGGATCTCCTCTTTAACAAATCCTAAAGGGCAGCCATCTTGCCTCCTTCTGTTCTTCTATGAAACAGACTATCCTCCACATCAATATTCATGGAAACCGGTCTGACGTCGGCTCTCATCATCAGGAGAAGCCCGGGTGTCGCTGTTGGCCGGCCTGAGAAGTGCACACATATGTGACTCTGGTGTAAGGCAGCAGAGGCACGCCGAGCAGACAAGATGTGCGTGCGGGTCAGGGGGAAGAGCCTTGCTTTGCTGGCAAACTCAAATAATCACAAAATCACTTTCCTGCTGAGTCCTTCCCACACAAAGGGCCAGGTTTTCTTCTCCCCCCCCCCCCCCCCCTCCCCTCTTCCCTTCCCTCTTTTTTGTTTTTTCTTCTTCCCTCAGCCGCACACAATAGTGCACACTATGATGGCTGCCCTGAAGCACTGGAGTGGATTCAGTCAGCAGGACAGGACTCCACCCCCCTGGTTCACTTTTAAGCTGAATATTGCACTGGGCTCAACTGTCTGACTGGGGAAAGAGGAGAGGACGTCCCCCCCCACCCCCCCACCCCCTCCTCTTTCTATTCTCAGACAGGAAGGCAAGTGACTTAGGGTTTTCTTTTTTTCCCTCCCTTTTCTCTCTCTCTCTCTCGACTTCCTTGTTCTTTCATTTTCTCTCAAGCTGTCATAGGTTACAGAAGTTCCCCTTTTGGCGTAGCAGAATTGCAGCAGCAATCACGCGAGTACAGCTTGGAGTCCCACCAGTTGAGCAATGCACTCATTCCCAACGGCTGCGTGTCTTATTTTGGCACTCCTCGGCTGGCAGGCTCATTTTTAGAGTGGGGCGTAAGACAACTCTCTAGCCTCCACACAGGCAGCATACTTCACTTCATGTGTCTGCCAAGACCCACCTCCTGTTGACACTGGCCACGTGGGCTGGCAAGAGATACAGAGAGGAGTGCAAGAGAGAAAAGGGGTTGAGGGTGATTTAAAAGACAAATCCGGCACTGTAAGGTGCTGGAATAACATGAGCAGAAATGAGCTATAATTAGACGAGTAGTTAAACATTTACAGCGCTCCGGCTGAGGTTTTGTAATGGGTTTCCATGACAGTTCAGCTATTTTATGCAGAGGTAAAAGTCTGAATTTAAGTTTGCCATGTGTGCATGAATGTGTTTGTATTCACTTTTTGTTGCATCTTTGCTTTGGTAGAAAATAGGGGGAAAAAAACATATACATAAGTTGTACCATAAGTATTAATACCAGCAATGGAAACAGGAAATGAGTTTTTAGAAAATATTAGGTTCATACTTGCTAGTCTACGTGTGTTGGTAGTAATTTCTAAAAACTATGGCCACAGCCTTCACAACCACATTCAAATAGTGGTACCTCCATTCATCTCACTGTTTAATTCCCCCTTTACTGTCCAGTGCAGATTTTAACAGGTGGGTCTTGTCTGAAAATAATCTGCACTTTGGCTGCAATCCAGGTTTGAAGGGAGACCCCACCTCTTTCCCGTCGGCCCCTGCCTAGCTGCACTGACATTTGTTGACTCAATAGTTTCAGGCTGAGAGCAGAAAAGGAGATTTGTTTTTACACAGAATGGGGGAGGGGAGCAGGCAGAGAGAGGAAGGAGGAGTCACACTTGCTGCAACACAGATACTCCAAAGACAGAGTAAACCCTTTTACCTCTGTTCTGACTTCGTACTTTACATAGCTCACTTGTTATTCATATGGATGTTGAACTGCTGAATCCTGCATTCCTTTCAACCGTATAATGCAAGCAGTTGCAGTTAAGTCAAATTATTTAATCCTTTCTGCTTTTCAGAATAATCAACTGGTCACCTACTAGCAATAGAGCTAAACTGAATGTGCCAAACATTAGGGACACACACTCTTTTCATGATGTACACTGATGAGGGGAATCCAGGTAAAAAAAACATTATCCCTTATTGATTTCCCTTATTAAATCTATACTAATCACAAAGGAGGAGATGTAGCCTAGATGAAGAGAAGCAGACAAGTTACAGAGGGAGTTTTAAACTTTGACACAAGTGAGCTGTGCTGCAACTCAACATCAGGAAGATGTCCCTAATATTTTCTACATTCAGTGTATATCTTACAGAATAAAGCCTCTCATCGAATGATAAACAACAACTATTGTCATTCATTTTGTCAATCATTTTACTATTCTGTATCCCTGGCACACAAGTGTTGCTTTAGACAAGCAATTACATTAGTACAATGGCAATAGCAGAGGGAGATGGTTTCAGAAAGTGCTCTCTGATAAGATGTTAACTGAATGCTGCTGGAGCTTCCTCTGACAGCGGCGTGTTTGTGCTTGTCTTTGTTGTAACGTCCAACTAATGGTTAGAGAGCTTTGTGTCCACAAGGCCACCAGTTTAAATCCCCACACTTGTTGTGAATATCTTGGACGGGGAAGTGAATGAAAAGCCTTTCCCCTCCCTCAACAACTGCCATCAAAGCACCCCTGAGCAAGGCAGTTAGCCTGCAACTGCCCCGATGAAGCGGCTCAGTGATCAACAGTGCAAGGCTGTCAGTGGTTGTTTGTACTGGGCAGCTTCCTGGTGTGAGTGTGCGTGAGTGTGTCTGTGTGTGTGTGTGTGTGTGTGTGTGTGTGTAACCCTCCCTCCCCCTGCAACTGCTCCCCTAGGCTATAGCTGTAAACAAGAAAGTGCTCTTAGTCAATTTGCCTGGTTAAATAAGGTAAAATACACTTTGGGATTTTTGGATAGTGTTATCCTAATTAGGCGTCTCCATATTCATTTAGATGCAGTGAGTCTCAAGACATTGGTAACCCTTTATTTCGACATTCCCCGGTAAACGTTTGTAATTTTGAGCAACTTCCAATTTCTTCTTGTCCAAATTGAATTCATTTATTTGAGATTACTTTTAAAATGTGCAGGGCTTGATTTGCAGACACTGCATTTATCAACGCTTGTCTTACAGGCTGCTTAAAGTGGTCGCATTGACTTTTGGCGTGTGTGTTGCCACTGCTCAGGCAGGAGCGCTCCTTGCTGTGCTCACTCCACTGAAAGCTACTGTAAGTCGTAAATCACAGATAATCTCGTCATTGCTCTCACCTTGCCTCTCTCGTTCACATACTTTTAAAGGGGTGTTGGGGTGTGCTGTCACCCCATCTGTAAACAGAGAGGTGTGGCCTCACGCTGGCCTAGGGTAATCAAAATTTAGGCACACTTGTCACTTGACTGATTTCACACCTAAAAATAACTGTGAGCGTTAGTGAGGGATTTAAAACTGTTGTTCTTGTGGAGCAAGGGTCAGCATGCAGGGACCCTTTTGCTGACTAATACTGATGCTTAGCAAGACAAAGGCAGGATCCTCCACTGGGCCCAGAGGTCAAAGATCTGGGTTACTGGTCTTAAGATCTGTGTGTCATGCGGTGGTATATAAACCTAGGCTGTGTTCGGAACCGCATACTAACGTACTGCCTACTACATACTCAATGAGTATGTACTGCATACTGCCTACTAAATGATTGAAATTGTGAAATTAAGTATGCCATTACCAGCAGACTGTTCACACTGAAGTATACAGCCAAGTATCCCAGAATGCATTTTGCACCAGCCGGCAGCGATAGCGGGGATTTTAAAGCAGGCTAAAAGCTGTTGTAATTTTGTCTCTACAACTGTTAATATGTCACTTTATTAAGTTTTAATATTTTTTCAGGTGAGAAAGTAACCATGTAGATTCCCAATATGGGGTCAGTTTATCCAAATAACGTCTGTTTGTAAATCTGCTGCGACGTTTTCAGAGATTTGGGACCAGGACTGTCTGCCTCGCAGTCCGCCATTCCGCAGTCTGAAGAGACGCAATGCATTTTGGGGCAGTTGAGTATGTCCAGTAAGCTCACGCCGCATACTCAGAAATTCTTGCTAATCTAGTATACATCCGGGCATTTCTCGCGTACACAAAATTCACATACTATGCAGTTGGAACGCACTACATACTCAATTTCACGTCATACTTAGTATGAATAGTACGTTAGTATGCGGTTCCGAACACAACCCTAGTCTCTGAACGGGGGATGAATAGCTGTTTCCACTCTTTCATGTAAAACTGTGTCTGTGAAACATGGCTTCACACGCTCTTAACAGGGAACCCAGTGAAACCACAGAGCAAAATGTGTCATTTATGTGTTTTACTTGCTATGTGAAAATAAAAAAGACAGAACGGCAGAAAGTCTGAGTGTCGAGTGGATGACAAACCAATTTACAGTCACAGTGTTTTTTCCTACATTTTCCAGCACCTTAAAGGAGCACAATGCTGAACACTGGGCTAGTTTTATAGAACTGATTGTGTTAGGATGATCATTGAAATTAACTACTGTTAAAGCATCATTTATGTAAAGCCACAGTCCTTTTTTTTTTAAAGCTGTAATATGGACTTCTGGGCAGAAAAGTTATTTTTAACTTCAAAATATTAGATGAATTGAACACCATGTTATATACTCAAGTGATTATTTGAATACTGGTGTGTTTGATCTCAATTTAAAGAACAACAGCCCCTTTCTTCCCATAATTTGTGAAGAGAAACAATTCTGATGACCCTGATGAAGGCCACAAGCCGAAACGCGTTGGTCTAACAATAAAGTTGTTCTTTATACTACAAGTGTTGCTGGAGGTTTGACCTTTTTAGACATAATTTGTGAAGAGAAACAATTCTTGGCAGGAACATGCCGGTTCCTGGTTAGCTTTATTTCTCACATCCTTGTTTAATCATTTAGCCAAACATGCAGTGGCCAAAGTTATTCACATTTCAAGTCACATGTACTACTGTCAGTATTCAGTCCTTCACTTTGCCGCCCTGTTAAGTTTTGCTTTGATATTAGGTGTGAATCATTTATACCATGCCCTAAAAGAGGTGGAAATTGATCTGCAGTGAAAACATTGATTTACAATTGACAGCTCTTGAGATTGGTTTGCAAAGGGGGAGAAAAAGGTGACATTTGAAGTGCTGTAGAGCCACTAGGGCTCGTGCTCAAGCTGACAGAGCCAACACTTCTCACAAGCAGCAGCAGTATTAGTACCTGGGGCAAACTAAACACACACACACACGCACACACAGGAACTCTTTATGCAGGGTAATAACTGGGTATCCTCTGCCTGAGCCAATACACAAGTGACTGGCCACAGGATTCTCCCCCCCTAACAAGATGTCACCTACTGCTGCCCCTCCCTCCTGCAGTTATCTTAAAAGACAAGGGAGAGTCGTTAGTGTGGGTCTCACATAGCCTAATTGTTTAAGCCACAGCAGGGGATCCGGGGGAGGGGAGTGGGGATGGGAGTTTAAAGGAAGAGAGGGAGAGCAGTATGAGAGAGTTTAAGGAACTGGAAGGCAGCGTTTTCTAATCTTGAGTTCTGCAAGCCACCAACTTAGAATCTTTTTTTTTTAGCTATTTCGACCTCCTGCACATTTACTTGCACATTTCTAATTGTGGCACTGACATCCAGGCTGTTATTGTCTCAGTTGTAGGGCTTTTGTCCCACTTTACAACGACTCTCTGTCCGCGGTGTGTGTGCCATCTAATAATTGACAGGGTTCCTCTCTGGGCACAGCAGGGTTGGACAAGGCCAATCAGGGCCAGCCGCTGTTCCCGTGGCGACCAACTGCTTCTGAGAGGTTTAAGAGCCGGTTCCCGCATTCAGTCTGCAGGTGCCTCTATCCACCACTCAGACCGCCCCCAGCTGAATCCTCCATAGGCACGACCCTCTATTCAGACTGGGGAAGCCCTTTTTACCAGCTGTGTGAAGTAGTTTCCCTCCTACTTCTTCAACCCTCGGTCCCAGAGGGAAATCATAGCTTGGCCGCCGGTCATTTGGATCACTGCTGTGAGCCAGTTTCTGCTCTCGCTGCTGATCAAAGCTGCAGCGATCCCACTCCTACCCATCCTCTAAATGCATGTGAGAGAAAAGACGTTCATCCAGTTTAGCATTCTGTCTGAGGTTGTCCAAAGGCACATCACTCTTCAAATGGACAAGCAGCATGAAAGTGTTATGCACACTCATGGTTTAAGAAAATCTACCAGTTGTCAGTCTCCTTTGGACTGGCCATGTAAATCTGCAGAAAGTAGGCTACTTTCACCACATCATCCCTATCTACAGTGGATCAGAGTCAGATCGGTAAAGACTTTCATAGAAATAATCATCATTTCCAGGCTTTTCAGGATTAGTATCCACTTGACATGCTCTTAACCATTCCCATAGTGAAACCCCTGTTTGTCAACTGCATGCTCCTGCATTGGCATGGAGCAGAGGATGACCCCTACTGGTGAAGCATGAGGACCTCCGGTGCATCTGATCCTCCCGTCACATGAGTTGTGTATTTTAATATGAGCAGATTCCTGGCCTTACAAGGTTGCAATTTCCTTCAGTTATTTTCCTGTATACCCTCATCAACATTTGTGTTCTTCCATCTCCACAATCTAATTAAAATGAAGAAGCTTCACTGGATTGATTTTAAATACCTCTTGCTTGACTACAATTGCTCTTCAATATGTGTCTGTGTCCTGTGCTCTTTGTTGCGATTCCTGTCTGTTTGAGTTATAATTTGCATCACTGCAACTTAACCTGATTCTGTTTTATTATACCTGTTGTTCCCTTCTTCCTTTGTTCCATATTGCTATTGTTGTTGCACTTTATACAATTGCACACCTGTAACTAAAAAATCTCAAGTACTTTTGCTTGTTTTTGCTTCTTTGCTTTTTAGTGGAAAGCCTATTTAGTAAGCCAACTGGTCTTGCAAAAGCTTTGTGCTTTCGAGGACATTGGTGTCTTGCTTTATTCAAGAGGATCTCCAAAAGTAAATGTTTTCCGTTTTTGAAAAGCTTTATTGATCACAGTATAAATCAAACTAGTATTACACAAAAAATACGCATTGTATTTAAAGTGTAAAATGAAATAAAATCCAGAACATCATAGATTATAAATCATTTTGAACAGAGGCACAAAGTTGTTTTGCCAAATGAAAGAGCGTTTGTGTGTGTGGAAAGGAACAAAAAGAATATGCAGCCACTCCATGTGTAGACAGCTGGTACTTGACACTTGTGATTGTCTACCACTAACCTAACATCGCATCGCAGCAGCCCTGCACGGTCCCCATACTGCTTAAACAACACCCTGATTCACCATCCTCCTCCAGGTGGCCCCCGGTTTGGCCCCGGCCTGCCAGCCTGCCTGGCCTGCTGCCCACCAACTGTCCCGCTATAGCAGGCGGCACCAAACGCTCTGCTGCTGCATGGGCAGAGCACATCGCTTTCATCGGTGCCAAAGGCTGCGTTTCTGTTTGTCAAGTGAATAGTAAGATAACATAAGAAATGCTAGTCACATGTACTGTACATTAGTCACATACAGTATATTGGCAAGTTAAAGCAATATTCCACTCAGTTTTAACATGGGGGTTATTCAGCACTTGACCGCCATGAAAACCAGAATATAAACTAATCACCAAGATCGGATGCAGCTGGACAAGTTTGTAGCGTTTGGATTTTTACTTCCCATTCATTTGAATGAGGCCACGAAAACAGCCTGAAAACTGACATTTAACACGTTCGTTGAACAGATTCAACAGCAGATCCTGCTACTGTGATTTTCAGTTGACTGTTGGTCCAACATTTTAGAACATAATTTCGCTGAATAGCATTTTTATTGATAAAAGAGAACATAGCGGAGGGATACCGTTTAGGAGAGACATTTAGTTCCTGTTTGGGAGACCGGATCTACTTTTATTTTTAAATACAAATTTTAGTGTAAACCAAGAACAAAAATGACGATGGACCCAGGACTGCTTTGTTGTCTTAAAAGTGGGATCTGTTGTTGAATCTGTTCACGAATGTGTTAAATTCAGTTTTCAGGCTATTTTCGTGGCCTCATTCAAATGAATGCAAATTAAAATCTGAAAGCTATAAATCTTGGTGATTAGTTTATATTCTGGTTTTCATGGCGGTCAAGTGCCAAATAACCCCCATGTTAAAACTAAGTGGAATATTGCTTTAAGGCAATCTACATATACTCAATAATTTTTTGCTCACTATACAATTCAAAAGAATTTAGACAAAATTGCATTATCTTTATGACAAAACCAGCAGTGAATCTTTATATATTGTGTGGCCCACATATAGAAAAAAAAATCTGATATTGTCCACATAGGAATAACGTTGTTATTACACCGAGCAACCATCAAACCTTTGTACCTAGAACGGACACTACAAGGCTAATATGAGCACGATAATAAATAAGGCGGAAGATTGCTGCTGAACTTGTTTGTCAACCTGGATGCTGCACAACCAGCCTGTTGAGCTGCCTGCTGCTGCATGCTTCAGGAGCAGCCACACAGCCGCCCAGCAGCAGCTGTCTGCTCCTCGCTTATCTATTCATTGGCAGCTGAGGCAGTCCTTCCAGATAGCACAGACATGAAATCATCCCTTCACCTGCTACGGGCTTGGTTCAGCGTGACGAGCGCAGAGCGCCGAGCGCAACAACCACCCCCAGCCATGTTGTCTTTCACCAGACGAACCTGACTGCTGAACCAACATACCACTTAACCCTGACAGGGAAAGGCAGGAAAGGTGCAACTAGGATTTAACTCGAAAAAAAAAAAAAATATGTGACAATCGTAGAGATTAGCCTCAGATTAAGGCATGCGGAGCAGAATTCATCCAGGCGGGGGTAGGCGTTGTGACATTACGGTAATTAAGGTGATGTTTCACAGTGACAAAGATGTGCTGGTGACTCATAGTATGTAGTGCAACAGCTGTGCCTTGACACATGAGCCCCCCTCCGCAGCCCGGCGCTGATTGTGGCGAGTCCTTGGCGGTGACCTTGCTCTCCCTCTGCCCACGCTGTTGTGAGCAGGAGATAGTTGACGATCAATTTCAGCTGCGTGTGCGCTGCGGAGGAGAGCAGCATATGGTTAGACATGATTTACGCACAAACACGAACGCTCGCAGATATGCCTCCCCCCTTCACCCCTCCCCTCCCCCCTCGCACAAACACACAAACAATCATTTACATAAATTATCATGTTTTGTGCTGCTGCAGATATTTCTGGTGAATTAGTAATGTTGACTGCAGGTCCGTGCTATAAGCAAAGGAAGGGCGATGGGAGTAGCGCACAGGATGTAAAGCCATCAGCCCAGAACATGCTGTGCACTTCAAAGAGTGGAAGGCAGTTGGTAAAAAGGTTTTTTGCACTTTTCAAGTTTCATGTTACAGTATGTAGTGCATTTATCAACATGGTCAAACACACTTTACAAGGGTTCAGAACATTTTAAAGGAAATTTGTTGTAACTAAGAACAAATGGAAAGTGAACACGCAAGATAATAAAAAATAATTGGTTTAATAGATTTATAATAATACAGAAAATGAATGTACCAGACATAGTAAAGGATCCTGGTGGTTGTCTGTGTGCGTATGTGTGTGTGTGTGTGTGTGTGTGTGTGTGTGTGTGTGTGTGTGTGTGTGTGTGTGTGTGTGTGTGCAGGCTGTAGGGGTGGATTTTGAGTGTTTCCTGGTATTTGTGGAAAAGACTGCACCCAAAAAAATGGCAGCTCTTAAACTCAAGGACTTGCCACTTGGAATTTTATTTTTTTGTAAATGGTTGAAATCTTATTCTTGGTTGAGCATGCAGGGCTTATTATAGTAGTCTAATTGAGACAGTCAAGTGGGTCAGGCAGCAGCGAGCAGGAGGATGTTAAAATCAGTATGATGTGGCCTAACCTTTCATCTTCAGTCACACTTCCACAGCAGCAGAGTTTAAGATGACACATAGATTGCGGAGTGCAATATTTGTACAGCCGCGATGCTTTGTTGTCCTCTGATGTGGCTGTGATAAAAGCATCGTCTGGCGAGCTAGACCTCCCTTACAGAGAGGTCAAGCACGGAGGGATCTGAGCTGTGAATCCAATCAATTGCATCCTGCTCAAAGGTTGTGCTTTATGACAGATTGGTGGGTAAACAATCTGAATACAAACAGCAGCTGTTGGCGTGCGGTTTAATCATCAAGGATTGTGGCGTAGATTAATAATATCAACAAGCATGATATAGAAATTCTCTGATCAGAAAAGGGGATTCTCCCATCAGAACAAAACCTTCTTCCCCATATAGACTTCTCACTTATATTAAAGTGGCTTTCCAGTTCGTTTTGATATGAGCCTCCAGAGAAACATTAGCATCAAGTCAAGTGTCACTCTGACCGTGTCCGGACTGCACTGCCCTCAATTTTTACGGCAGGTTGAAAAATTCAGATTCACGTTTTTCGCCTTATTTTTCAAAAACCCGGACTAATCATTCTCAGAGATAAAATCACAGGTGTCCCTCCCGATGCACGTGGTTGAGCCAAGCCTCTCACCGCTCATCTATGGAGCTTCTCGCAGCCTTACTCGACAACAAAGCTGCGGGGAGAGCAGTTTACTTGAGTTCAGTCTGAGGTGTCTCTTCCCTGCTGGCTCATGGAATACACCGTCTTAACAAACACATTTGCAACGGAGGGCTTTCAGTTCACTTTTCACTTTTACAGAGAGCTTCAACATAATGATATTTTATTCAGGGAGACATGGCCTAAGTGATTTCATGTGCTAATGCAATGGGCTTGGCCATCCCCAAGGCAACAGCACTGGTCTCATTAGGGCTTCTAGTCATGAAAGTCGTGAAAAAGGAAAAGCACTGAATGGGGTCGTTAAATACATCATCAAAGAGGTGTGTCTCTTCGCTCTCGTTTTTCGTTAGGCTAATGCTGCAAAAAGCTCCTGGGTTGGTAAGGGGGAGAGAGGATGTAAAAGGTGCAAAGTTGCCATGAATTTATGCAAGGAAAAGTCTGTTAGTGTTTGGTCATATTTCTGTGTTTGTCTTTAATAAGTCATAATGAATTTTCCATACCTAAGGTCCTAATTCAGTTTTGTTGCAGTTAATAATACCAGTTGCATAGGATATATTCTAGTGAATATACACTGAATGTACAAAACATTAGGGACATCTTCCTGATATTGAGCTACAGCCACTTTTGCACAATCCACAACTCAGTCGTCTCCAAGCTTAAAAATCCTTCTCTAACTCATCTGCTTCTCTTTATCTACATCTCCTCCTTTGTGATCGGTATAGATTCAATAAGGGAAACCAGTAAGAGATAATGGCTTTGACCTGGACTCACCTCATCAGTGTATGTCATGAAAAGAGCAAGTGTCCCTAATATTTTGTACATTTAGCGTATTAGTGTGCTTTATTCAGTTGCAACCACTGCAATTCATATGAATGGCATTAGAATATATGCATTTTATTTCAGTACCGCAAATACATTTCTGTGCACAGATGTGTATGATTCCTCCAAAACACAGACCAAAGGACATTATAAATCACAAAATATTATCTTAATCATTTATATTTGCCATTAAATGTAACTTTTGCAGGAGAATAGGCATATAGATTCTCATGGGAAATTCTGGACGTGTGTAATGGCTGTCACTTTTGTCTGTGGCTATGATATGCAGTAAACAGCCACTAGAGGGCAATGTGTCCAATGCATTCAATCTGATGTCACAGGTTTCATAAGGGCTGTTCATGACAAAACACACAAAGAGAAGTGACAAAGAGCAGGTTATTACTATGTATATAAGACTGAATGCACACCAAAATCTTAGCATCTAGAAGTGAAGCATATTTTTTTTTTTATAATTCAAGGGAAGTTCAGGGCATGTATTTTTATTTTATTTTATTTTTGGCATTGCTCTTTGCACCTGATTAATGAGCATATGTCAAGCATTTTTTTCCACATATCAAATCCAGTTATATTGATGCTTGCAATAATCAATATAATCAAAAATTGAAAGAAGAGGGACCTGTAGGGACAAATAAAGGAAAATCTCACTCCTATCATATTCTTCTTGTCTAATGTTAGAACATCAAGATATTCTCGACATCCTAAGGAGAATACAGCATACAGTATGAGGCATACGACAATAATTCAAAATACCTCATAATAAAATACTATAATATCGAGCCATAATAGTATTCTATCAATCAACAAGAGAAAAAAGTAAAAACTATTCTTTTGTCCCCAACAAAGACGAAGCTGCCTGCCTCCTGTTGTAATATCTCTCCCCATTTCTCTCTTTCTCTCTCTCACTGTCTACCTCTCCATTCCCCCTCCTGCTATCTACCCCCCCCCCCCCCTCCTGAGGGATCATGGGAATTGTGCAAGTAGCGTGGCGTTCCACGCTCTGCCCGCGGCGCTCCAGGAGGAGGCGTGCAGTAATGACCCGCTCCTCAGCTCGCTCGCCATCATCGCCCTCACAATTAATTCCCGCCTCGCGTTCCTCTGTGGTGGGAGGGGGAGAGGGAGGGGGGAGGGGAAGGGGGGGGGGGGGGGAGGGGAAGGGGGGGGGGGGGGGGAGGGGGCGGGGGGGGCTCCCTCATTAGAGCTCCTTGTAATGTGTCTGGCAGCAGTTCCCATCCTGCCACTTCTGCCCTTCCACTATACCGCTACCATGTTTGTTTTATAGATGTGGCCCCGGTATCACAGTGTAAAAAATAAATAAATAAATAAAATGCTTCCCTCCATGGTTTTCTCCCTCGCAGAATGACTGACACCTGAGTACCGTTAGTAGCTGTGTTTTCATCCATCAAGGCTCGAAAAGACACACTAATACGCCTTTCACACACACACACACACACACACACACACAGGACACGGGGGGAATATTAGGGCAGGCTGGTCCGGGTCCAGCCTTATAACGTCATCAAAAACAGGTGTGTTGACATTCTGTGTCCAACGTGGCAGGAGACATGAGACTCCAGGCGTTAAGCACTGAATTTTCAAACCAAGTGGAGCGGAGTTTGACCTGGGTCTCGACCCCCCATGTTGACCAGGGACGTTTTGCGGGGTCAGCATATCCTGCCCTTTCGCACTGATGGTCAACCTGCATATCTCCCAGGTGTAATGTACCATGTTTTGGCATTATGTTCACACTTTGTACAGGATATTCGCTATTGATAGGTGCTTTTTTTGATTTGTAAGTGAATGCTCGAGGCTGTAATCCATACAGTACACAATGCTGCCTAAGACTGAACTACACTGCTAGTATTTTTGAGTCCTTGGAAGGCATGAAAGCATGACATTTTTTTGTCCATCATTAGTGAATAGCACTGATTTTGTATCGACAACCAAACTATTTCAGTTACATCCATTTCCTCAGCAGAAACTCTGATTGGTATTAGTTGTCTTTCGTTGTGGCAATAATACAGTGAATAATACAGTGAATCTTGCTTAAATTGTTACAATTGTTGTTAATTTATTATACAAATTAATTTATTGTACAAACTAATTTATTGTACATGCTGGACAGTACCTCAAATTTATGTTTATGTCAAACTCCCTGTATGTCTTGTATGTGGCTGATCTGAACAAAATGAATTTCCATGTGTGGACATTAAAGGCATTCTATTCTGTTCTATTCTATTCTATAGTAAACTGAATTTTTACATGCCCCAAAAATGCACCAAAAAAAGCTGATATGAGACCAGCTTTTCTATTTCCGGATAAACTGCAGGTAATCCAACTTCACTCCCAGAGAACACCACTTCTCTTGTAAACACTATGTCATGTACATTTTATTGAACTTTGGAACTGTTTGCAGTCACTGGGAGCCATAAGGTAAGCAAACCCAATGCTAAAACAGTGTACAGCATATCTGATACCAAACAACAATACATCAACTGAAATGGAAAAGTGTACTGGCTTTTTTGTGTTGAGACAAGTGACCATAATGAAATCAAAGATGAGGGAAACGTCTCTATGATGTCTTTTGAAGTTGAGGCTCACACAGATTCACTATAAATTAACCACATCCACAGTGCAAATTTTTTTTTTGAGGAAATTCTACTTTCACAATGGATCCACATTAGTGATGCGTCTGCCAACCTGAAACCCATAAGTCAATTTTCCAGATGCGTGTGTGTGGCAGGTCATGTTCCGGTCAAATATTTGGTTGAATTCTATAGCAGGCCTGGCATATCAAAATGTCAAGCAATTATGTCCCAAAAGTCAAGAAACTGTGCTAAATTTGGGTAGCTTAGAGCTGGACTGAGTTGGGTCAGTTTAATAGAAAAGTTACACAGGTTTGGGCAGATATGGGAATATTCATGATCAGGCTGTGGTCAAAATATGATCCATCCTGTGTAACTTTCACCTGCAGCACCTGCAGCACCTGCAGTACCATTTTATCTGGTGAATACCATTTCATCATGATTTCAAACTGTCACAATAAAGCTCATCTTGAACAATACATTGGCTAAAGGAAGGCATCATGGAAATCAAAGACCTTAAGGTCCACATGCTATGACACTTATACTGTACTTTGGTGCATAGTGCTCAGTGTTACTGCATCTCGGAGCTCACTCATTGTAGTAGTTGTTCGAGACTGTTTTGCTCTATTACATTGATTTTTGCACAGCCATTGTGCCGGAGACAGATTCAGCATCTGCCATTGTGGACTTTGTCAAAGCCATGGCTGCGCCTCAGAGGTTGATGCAACACACAGATAAATAGAAGCTAGTTCGGGTTGACAGTTTGGTGAAAGAAGTGTAAAAAGTTGTATTCATTTCACGTAATATTGATGAGATGATCACTGCGATAAGTGGGTTTGATAGTGTTTGTGTGTATGTGTATGTGTGTGTGTGTGTGTGTGTGTGTGTGTCTGACTGTCTGTCAGTCTGTCTGTCTCTTTTTCCAAACGTTAGTGGTTGCTACAGCCTGTGCCGTACTTCCAATTTTTATCCAGTGTATCATCTTTTGTGTCGAACCCCTTCAACTTCCTCCAGAGACTTGGCATATATTCTCCAACATCTGTGTTCTCAATTTTATGTCTGACCTAAATTTGACCCAAGGTATTGTTGGGCAGCACAATAAAGGACTGCAACCGGTTGTATTCTATGGTCTACCTGAAAATCTATCAAACATTTTTTTAACCTTTTGTTTTCTAAGGTAAAAAGCTTTACATCCGTTAATTAACATTTATCACAGCTGTCATGCAGCTAAATATTAGAAATAGACAACTAAACAAACAGTTTTATCCTACCCCAGAGTCAAACATTTTCTTTTTGTAGCCATGAACCAGATTATAGTGTTCTGTTGTCTGCCTTAACTCATGTTATCACCCTCATTGCCAAAGATCACATGTCTAGACTGTTTGCAGGAGCCTGGGCAAAACAGCAATCTGTTTTGTTTGTGTGATACTTGAGTCGGTTTAAAAATCTGTTTGATGTGATGTGTGGTTGTGCATCATAAGCCCATGTGGACTAGGCATCTTGAGTGTATGATTCGGAAATAAAATCAATCAATCAATTAATGCAGATTTGGGATGGTACGTGACAGACATGTAATTCCAAATGGAGCTATAAAAAAACAACCAAACGACTTCATTAACAACTGCTGTACTATAAAAGCATTCTCACCACCAGCAGGTCAGCCGAGTTACTATAGCGCCATTATGGTGCAGATGTAATGATAACACCTTTTCCAGCAAATCTGAGAAGTCTGAGTGCAGGCACAATGTGGTGTGAAACGCTTAAAACTGAGTCACATCCTGAATGTGACTTATGGACTTAACAGGGTGCCACGAAGATGTTTGTGTTTGCTGAAGCTGTTTGCTCACCCGCACCGACAGATGAGCATGGCGACTGTGTTTGCACATATTGGCACAAAAACAAAAGTGTCCCCAATCCTAATCCATGAAGAGGAGCACTTAAGGTTGCATCGCTTGTCACTGTTTGATAAATTCAGATTTTTAACGCACTGAACACCCTATATTCAGCTGGGTAAACATCCAGTGTGAAAGGAAAATGGAGCGACTTCCTGGAAATGGCAGGAATCCTGGCAATTATAAATATATTGCCCAAAATTAAGGACAGGTAGTGTGTGTATAGTGTTCCAGGACACTAATTTGTTGCAATGGGAGTTGGATTGCTGCAGCCAAAACAAGAGAATGGTCAACATCGTTTGACAGGCTTTAGATTAGTTTCTAACCCGGCACAGGTTTTACATTATAAAGACACCTAACTCTGCCCACCACAACACAGCTCCTGTTTATTGTCTCTGCTCAGCGTAATAACTTGTGACATAGAAGGAGGCTCGCCATTATCTGATTGTTTACAATTCATGTAGCCGGGTGGCCTGGTGGCAGGCTGGGGCAAATATTGATTGTGGGCAATATAGTAGGTGTTGATTCCACCTGATGACCTTTGTCGCATGCACTCCTCCCACTACTGTATATCTGTATATCTGTAGGACAGCAGGGGTGGGATGAAGTTTTAGACAGGAGGTGGAGAGAGATGGAAGCAACCAATCAGGGCAATTATGTGCACCAGAACCGCTGTTCTCTGATCTTCATGAGCCAAAGTCAAGAATAGACTTGATTTTTCCACAAATCAAGTCTATTCTTTATTGAGCAGTATCTAATTAATCAAAGGAAGTAAAAGTATTCTTTAGTTTTTAGTTGTATTGTGTAAAATGTGACTTAAACTATAAATCTTCACACAGCTGTGATTTTTCACATAACACAACAGGTGCAGCACTTCTGAGTTGCTCATCTATTTTCCACACCAAATTCCTCTATTTGGTGATATGCATAGCTAAATCTTCTGATGATCGCAAGACAACATATTCTCTGGCTTTGTAGAATAAAGCACATTGTTGTATCAGCAATGCTTCTAAGTATGTATGTAATATGCTATAAGCTAGGTTTGGCTAGGCTAACAGTTCAGTCACTAATGTAACCAAATGTTGCTGTTTTCTCCACAGAACAGGTGAAGGCTGCTGATCGATGGAGGAGCCACAGAGCTGAAACCACATTCAAATAAACGGCTAATTGATTTGGTCTATATATCTTTGCCATGAATGCACCGTGGGACTGTACAGAACGTACTTGCTATCTATCTGTGTTTTTCAGTATGATGGAGTTGCCGAGCCTGGAGAGAAGCTGCCTGAAAAGGTCATTTATTCATATAGACTGATGGATTAATCCTCAAAAGGGGAATGTGAATCTTACCACTTGTGGTGCATCATTTGTATTGTCTTTGGTTGAGTTCTTGGTGCCAAAATAAAACACACAAACAGAACTAGAGTATATCTCCACTGTTCTTCCGTCTACCGAAAGACTGACACTATCTAACATAGCTCAAAAATCTTAAGAGTCTGAAATAAATCGATGTGGTTGCTAACCTTCTTTCCTACACACACAAGATAATTTCCAGCCACAAGTTACCTGAGGCTTTCTGTTGCAGTGACTGTGTGGAGGCGCTGTCATCTGCACCAGACTGTGTGCCAGGAGTCGGACTTCTTTCAGCAAAGCTGCTAACTGGATAATTAAGGGTGCTCTATACACTCCAATTAACAGGCGATGGCAAAGGGAGGAGAGCTCAGCAGAGTATTTTGGAGGAATGCAGGGTAAAACGGGGTGATATGCATCATGCCGCAGCAAAAGGCTAATGTGCACGAGGTGAGGGCACCATACATTACAGCCTGAAGGAGGAAATGAGGCAGGTTTCTAAATAAACACTGCCAAGGTTGCTGCTGCACCGTGGCGCATCACTGCCAAACCCATAATCTCATACTGTTTATTTTCCCCAGTTGCTCTCTCTCTCTCTCTCTCTCTCTCTCTCTCACTCTCTCGCTTTTCACTCTTTGTCTGTCTGTGTGTCTTTCTCTCCTCGCTTTAGAGGCCTCAGAGGAATGCTATTTACCATAACAGTCTGGGTGAGCCCATCAGAAACACCTCCAGCAGGCACAGTGGTGCTCCTCCCTTTTCCTGGTCAGAGGTTTTTTTGTTTTTTTTTCATAATTCCATTGAGAAACAACTGCACTTATCTGTTCTGGCTCTATTAGGGTATATTGTTTTCATACATAAATCTATATATCCTAAACAGGGAGGAATATGCTTGAAATAACAGGTGGACATATAGGGGAGGCCAGCAGCTGCACTTGGGCCCACAAACGGACTACAGAATAAACATTATCAACATTCAGTCACAGGGAGGCGATTCATAACAATGCTTGCACTGGAGTCCCGTGATTTCCCGTGTCCACCAACGCTTAAGATTTCTCTTCATTTATTTCTATTTGATGAAATAAGGTGCTTAGTTGGGACTGGGAGGTTATTTTGTTAAACATGTTCCGCAAAGGAGAGAAGGAGGAACTGGGTATACCTATGCACTTCATATTTTCGATATCTTTTTTTGTTACAGACACCCTCTCAAATATTCATACAATCAAACGCATACTCGAACACACACACACACACACATGCACGCACACACGCACACAGCCCAAATCAAGTAGAGACAGATGAATCGATGAATTCACACCGCCACCCATCACACACCCATGTCTTATGACTTTTACTCCTCCGCGATCCTATTTCCATCGACTAAACGCTGGCTACATTTAAATTTGGCATTGTGGTTATTAATTACTCCTTGGAGTTCAGTTAAAAGCCCAGGGAGAGGGGAGGAGGAGGAGAGAGGAAAGGGGAGCAACGCAGGAGCACGCAGACAGGAACAAAGGCCTGCCACGTGGGGCTCATGCCTCCCACTGCTGGAGACCCACATACTGCTGTGGCTTTGCAGGCAGAGGTTAGGACCACCAAGGCAGATTTCCCCTGGGGGATATTATCGCCCGGAAGATAAAATGATTTTCAGACAGACGAGCTTCCATAGACGCAGATGTGCAGGGCCTGATCCTGAAGGAAGTAACGCTTAAAGGATGATTCTTGTGTGTTTCTTATGTAACTGTCAAATGGTTCTTTCACATGGGACTGTGGCGTCTGGCTGGGAGTCAGGCGGGCAAAGTTCTGATTCATCGTTATTTGACATCAGGCCACTCTCAAGCCAAGGCAAGTCAAATTTATTCATAAATCGCTTTTTACAAAAAAATATTTGTCAAAGTGCTTTACAAAGCAGCAAACACTACAAATACAAAACAAGACAGAAACGAAACAAATCATACTAATAAGATATAAGATGTCAACATTTGCGTGTGTAGCCTATGTGTGTGTGTGTGTGTGTGTGTGTGTGTGTGTGTGTGTGTGTGACATCATGTGTGACTATGTTCATGCACGTGTGTGTAAGGATATAAGAAAGCAGGGCAGGTTCACAGGACCAAAGAACAGAAGATAAAAGACAGACGTGCAGCAGTATGAAGAGCTCAGAGTCCTCCAGCAGCAGAGGGAGGAAAGGGGAATGTAGTGGCTGCTATGGCAGACAGTAGGTCACACCAAGCAGATGGGTCTTCAGTCCAGAGGTGAATAAGGAGTAATCAGCTTAAGGCAATATTTCGATTACAATGTTTGCACGGTTTTAAATAACGTGATTTCTCTAATAAACTGGTTTACGTGGATTCATTTAATAGTCGGTCTAAAGTCTATAGGTGTAAAGGAACTGATGAGAACCAGCTTTCCCAGCACTCCCTCTACTTTCTTGTCTGCGTCTGCTGACCTTGTTGACAAGCGCTGTTATGAAATATGACTAAGGCGTTTGCATGCCCCAATAAATTGAAAGATTGAGCAGAAATGTAGGTGTGGTAACAGTAACCGTGTCATGCTTACTCTGACCGTATACTTCGATTAAGATAATCAGATAAAGGCGTTTATGTGACAATTTCAGTAGTCGGAGTATTACCTTAATCAGGTTAATACTGAACTATCAGTCTGCATATAAACTTACTCTGTGACTGATTTCCTGATAAGAGCAGGAAACTGGTTCAGGGAGAAAGCTTTGCACCCAGGTCATTTCTTATGATTGAGAAGGAGTCCTGCAGGTTCGTCTCTACAGAGAGTAAATCTTTGAGGCCACTTAATGCCTTGAGAAGTCAATGATATATCATCAATGAATTTCAGTCTTAAACTCCTCCCTGCCATTACACACGATCAGAATTAGGATCCTGGAAGAATATCACAACATCATTTTTGTTGTATCTAAAAACTTTCATTACAATAAGTCATTTGTGAATTAACCAAATGTCACCTCCAAAGAAAGGTTGATCTCAGACTAAAAAGAGGTAAGTGATTTGCATATTAGCTGCAAAATAACTGAGCAAAAATTGCGATAGAAGTCTTTAAGTCTTAAAGCAAATGCTACTTTTCTCTCTTCCCCTCTGTCCTACCCATTGCCATCTCACAATAAATTCATCAAAGTGTAGCCTTTAGCGCCCTATAGGCCTGTGTCACACAGCTCACCTGGAAGGGCTGTACCACTCAGATCAGAAATGATTTGGTGTAGCTGTCAGTGTGTTTACTCACAACTACGCCTGTCTTACAGCAGACCTGATGCTGACGTGTTTTATTCCTCTGTGAAATCATGTCATTTTATGTGCTTGAAATTTATAAAGAATGATAATTACTGACATAGGCTATTCTTAGCCATATAATATCCCTATAGGGACTTATAGTGTGTATTAGTGACCTTGTCATACATTATGTTTGTTTGTTTGATCTTCTATGGTATTACAATAGAATTTTGTGTGGCAAAAGTAGCTGAATGATGTTTGTATAGCAAAATTCTAGCAGCATAATATACTTCTAAAATGTATTATAGGGTTACTGTCGTTTATAAGGGTAATTAATTATCAATTAGCTTAACTATGGAGTTATAAAGGATGATGGTCCCCTGTACACCTTTTCTAAACTACACCACTAGCTGAAGCTCCACATCAGTGTTGAGAAAAAAAAAAACAACAACAACAATAAATGACTGGGATGCGGGAAGTTGATTGGAGTCATAATTTCATCTTAATTCAAAGCTTAGGCATCAACATGAATGAACGCACAGTGTCACACATGGGGGCTCGTGGAATAAATGTGCCATGCATGCCCGTGTTGTCAGCCTGTGGGAGCTGCAGGCATGTGTGGCCAGCAGGCAGGATTTATAATGGTGATGAATCCCGGAGGTCTTAGTAATTATGGCTGTCGCTGGACGGAGAGCGAGAGAGAGAGAGAGAGAGAGCGAGCGAGCGAGAGAGAGAGAGAGAGAGAGAGAGAGAGAGAGAGAGAGAGAGAGAGAGAGAGAGGGAAAAAACAACCCGGTGGAGGCATTTTATCTTAATCACAGCTCAGCTCCATTCAAATTAATTTGACAAGTTTCCCCAATCCTTATTAAAAGACGCGTCTGGCAAATGACAACCCCCCCTCCCCCCCCCCCCTCCTCTCTAAATGCCTCGTCATGCGTCCGAAAGAAATGTAAAAGAAAAAAAAAAGAACAAGAAAAACAGCTTTAGAGGAAAGAAGAAGAAGAAGAAAAAAAAGAGGCGACAAAAGGTGCAAGACGCAGATATTTCCCATAGATATTTTTCCCCCTGTAGGGCGCCCTGAGCCATCCATCCCTCCCACCTCCCGAGTGTTTCTATAGTAATTTCCAGCCAATGATCAGTAGGTGTCCACATCCCTGCTTCCTCACCTCAGCACCAATCAGCCACACACAGCGACAGGAGACACGGACTGAGCGGAGACCAGGCAGACACACAATACAGCCCCCGGATCAAGAGGAGAGGAAACACCTAACCCCCTTCTGCTATTTCCCCCTTTCTACGACACCTTCCGCTGATTTTTCTACTTTTTCTTCTTTTTCTAACGTGACAAGAAAGTCGATAAAAAATGGTCCTTTTGTTTTGAGCGCACACTCTCTCTCTCTCTCTCCCTCCCTCTCTCTCTCTCGCCTATTTCTGTGCGTCTTCTCACATATTTGCATTCTTTTTTTTTTCCTCTCCCCCCTTCCACACATCGCTTCGCAGTAATGTGCCGTAATATGTTTGCAGACTGGTAGCATCTGGGAGCTCTTCTCAACGGGAACCTGGTAGGTGATGCTCTCCGTCCATATTTTGCCATCCAGTGTCATATCTCGCATGCCTGTTTTCCCCCCTTTCCACTGTCCCGATTTGTGTCTGTGTAGCCGCCAAGTGATCCGGGGAATGTCAGATTAATTTTTATCGGTTTTATTTGCACTATTGCACTACACCCCCCCTCCTCTTCGGATTATCTTTGCATGACCTTTGATCTGAATGTCTACCACAGACCAGACTGGCTGTAATTAATGGCATCGTGGTGCAGCGGCACAATGGCTCGTCATCGGACGTGGCTTTTACTTTCTTTCTTCTCTCTCCTTCTCGCACTCTCTCTCTCTCTCTCTTTCTCTTTCGCTCCCCTTCTCTCTCTCGCCCTCTCTCTCTCTCTCTCTCTCTCTCTCTCTCTCTCTCTCTCTCTCTCTCTCTCTCTCTCTCTCTCTCTCTCTCTCTCCCACTCCAAGTATTGAACATTTCTGTCTCTCTAAACTTTGTTTACAGGCTGAAAATCAATGTCCGTGACTTGATTGCCTTTGGGCTGCGTATTTCGCTCCAGGGGTGAATTGATTAAGTAATAATGACCCTGAGGAGGGCTGATCATTAAGCCAAGGAGGTTTTGTTTACTGGTGGCTGTGGGTTGTTTTGGATGGCACATCGACATTGAACCTACAGACCTGGAATGGATGGTGGATAGGATTCTTGGCTTGATATCAGGTGTCATTGAAAAAAAAAGAGCAATATCTTGTTGAACATTTGGATTATTTTTTACTGTACATTGGAAAGTGCCTTGGCGTCACCAAGGCTTAATGTAAAAAAAAAAAAAATAGCACAGCCATTGGGACAATATTGGGATTATAATGTCTGAATAATTTTATGGCTGTGTCAACAAGGCAAATATTTACCTTGTATGCACGTTTAGAGGCTGGGGCTGCACTTCAGTATTCAGAGGACTTGAATAAGGCCACCCAGTATGATCTCTCCAATTCCAGTGTGCATATTTATAATTCATTTTTGAGACAGCTGTTGGGTAGTACCATGGAAGTGATTTGAAATGCTTTAGTGTTCCAGCAATGGATCAGCTTTGGCAATTAAAAGAGAGAAAGCCCAGAAAAAGGTAATGGAAGTAGGGGGAGATGTGTCTAATGGGCTTTTATCTGTGGAAACCAAATCCAGACAGACTGGTGGAGAGAGAGGAAATGGAGCACCCCCCCCCCACACACACACACACACACACACACACACACACACTCACACCTATAAACACACACACATACACACACACACACACACATCCCGTCCTGAGGCAGCTGACACTGTTGTTGGTCTGGTCCATGATCTGGATGTAAATTCACCAGTGGCTATCTGCACTGTCATTGAGTAAATGTAATAGAGCTGGGTGAATGAATACCAGGTGCTCTTAAGAGGCCGGCCAGAGCTGCGTTCACATGAAGGGGCCACTTCTACCGTCCGGATAAGATGACTGATTTGAAAATATTGAACTATGCTTCT
Organism: Centroberyx gerrardi; assembly: GCF_048128805.1. NCBI lineage: Eukaryota > Metazoa > Chordata > Actinopteri > Beryciformes > Berycidae > Centroberyx > Centroberyx gerrardi. The sequence continues at coordinate 12,059,602 of NC_135999.1, read as the reverse complement.
CTTGGCGCCCAAAGTAGATTATTTTGAAGAGTGAATATTGCAGGCTGTAGTTAAAAATGCTTGTGGTTGTGGCTACTTTTGTGGTATAATATGGATTCTGGTGAGGCTTTCTTCTAACTTTTTAAAGTAGCCTGCCTGAGTGATTTTTTTCGGATTGAATATTATATTTATATAATTTGATGAAATGTACCCTTGTTTATCCATATGTATGTTTATTCATTCTGTGGGATAGCTGATTGGACTTCCTTCAAAATATCTAAGAATCCCTTGACAAGAGATCTAAAAAAAAAAAGTCTTGAAAGTCTGCTGTTTTTTTGAAGCATGCTAATTCTTTTTCCCCATTATAATGACATGTTGGTCTGTCACAGCTATCACATTATTGTCACCAGATAAGGATCAGCTCTGACTATTTGCGATACGTTCCATTGTGAAGCGTCAGAGTATAAACAATGTGCCAGCGAATTCCTCAAATGTTCAGCTTTTATCTTTAGAGAAATGTTGAAGTAGAGAGATGAAAACTGATTAGAATGAAGACATTTGCCTCTTTTATCTGTAATTGTTGTTTTTTTGTTTTAGCACTGGAGAAGATAAACCAGGATGGTTGCACATTGTTCGTAACCAGCTTCAGTTCGACGAAGGCCACCGTAACCCCACTCTCTTCTAGTGAACCTTGACAACCGTCTCTCAGCCATGTCTAACATAAACAGTGCGCTTTGCATTGAAAACGGACAGAACGCTGATGTGTCTCTCTTACAAAAGGATAATCTTCAGGATGGTGGATTAAGCCAGCTTTTGGATTATAATGCAGAAATGGAAAGGTACAGATCTTTTGCAAACTTTTACAAAACCAATGGGGCATTTCCACAGACTGCCAAGATTGCCCGCATCACGACGCCCATTTTTCCCAGTGCTAGAATTGGCATGTCCCCTTGGAACTGCGATAACGCCATGCTCTGGGGAAGGAAATCAGCGGCAATAAACCCTAATAGGACCAGCATGCATAGAAATGACTCCCAGAGGCCGGGGAAGCCTGGCGTGCCGCCAGAGACGCTGCAAATGGCAAATAATAATTTCCTCTCTACCTTATCCCCCGAACACTGCAGACCTTTAGCAGGAGAATGCATGAACAAGCTGAAATGCGGCGCTGCTGAAGCAGAGATAATGAATCTCCCAGAACGCGTTGGAACTTTTTCCGCTATTCCGGCTTTAGGGGGCATCTCATTACCTCCCGGGGTCATCGTCATGACAGCCCTTCACTCCCCCGCAGCCTCAGCAGCCGTTACAGACAGTGCGTTTCAAATTGCCAATCTGGCAGACTGCCCACAGAATAATTCCTCGGCATCCAGTGGAAACCCAGCGAAGAAGAAAAGGAAAAGGTGTGGGGTCTGTGCACCCTGCAGGCGGCTAATCAACTGTGGTGTCTGCAGCAGTTGTCGGAACCGCAAAACGGGCCACCAGATCTGCAAATTTAGGAAATGCGAGGAGCTGAAGAAGAAGCCAGGCTCGTCGCTGGAGGTGAGAACCGGGGCTCTGCTTCCCCTTCTTTTGTTATTATCCCCTTGCACTCCAAAGCATTAACCTTTTCATCCAGTCACGTTCTAAGCCCTTGAAAATTGTTTCCATGCCCACCCATGCCTGAACATCCCCCCGGCTTCTCAAATCTGCCTACCCGCCTAGCCTAATTGGCAGTAATTAGGGGTGTTTGTGCGGAGCGCAAGCTGAGCTTGGCTCAGACACCCCTAATTGCTGCCAGTCAGGCTGGGGCTGGAACGCATCCGAACAACCCCGGGCTTGGCTCAGCTCCAAGCAGGGCTGGGAAATGGTTTTCAGCAGAGAGCCATCCCTCTCTGCACCCGGTCATTTTAACCAATTATGGAAACCGTCTCTGGATGGGGAGAATCAATATCCCACAAAGCCTCAGCCTCCGACCACCAAGAGATGGTGAGAGTGATGGCAGGGCTGCTGATGGTGTTTCTCAAAACATCCCCCAAGTTTTATGTGGGGAGGGGAGTGAGCCACCCAGACAGATCCTCTTCCCCTGATCCTATATGAATTGATTGTGCATATGGGGTTGAGGTGAAATCATTTTATATTCTATTTGTGTCATTATTGCCAAGTATAGATCAATCTAGTGAGTGACGCATATCAGCAAGGTAAGCTGCGCAGGCAAAGGAATCAGTGCAACTTAGCAAAGAGAAAAATTATTTGGCACCGACATAATTGACAGCTAGCAAGAGAATTCATTAGGACACAATTAGGGAGCAATGTTGTTCATAAAGGATCATTTTAATTGATTTATCTGGTAGCTGACATTTGGTTATCAAGGGCTAAAGCAGAATATGAATGTAAAGTTAGAAATAAGGTTCTCTTTATCCTGATAGTTTGAACTTGCTCACTGACTTAACATGAGCCTATATGGATGAGTCACCAACAAATGCAACCTGAGGGCCAGATGATTTGCTCATTAATTAAGTGATTACACAGAGAGGAAAAAGAGGTTAATTATAAAATATTACCTAATCTACTTATGGAAAAACACCTTGTATGGATTCCTTCATTCACAGTGAATTAGAGCCATTAGTTTTTCTGACTCTTGTTTGAACCACAAATCGGCTGACTTTTTTTGTTATGTTAATTTATGCATATACATTAATTTGTGTGTGTTTTTCTGTGTTTTCTGTAGCTTGTGTAATGTCAATATCATATTTGACTGCCTTTCTCTTGTGAGCGGTAAGTCCTGTGCTCATTGCATCTTATGGGAAACTATGGAAAGATTGATAATAGATTGTAAACGATGCCTGTTGTTGATCATGTAGTGATGAGGGGCGCAATGAGACATAACATGTTATTATTATTTATTCATATGATTTGCTCACCGTTGTTTGTGTCCTATGTACAATGTGGAGGTTTTCTGTTGATTCAAGCCTGGATGTTTGACAGTATCAGATGGGCTGAACTGCTATCCAAAGCTAATTTCCAACATTAAATTCCTAGCAAAGGGGGTTTGAACTGCATGAACACTAAGGCTTAATGATTTAGACAGGATTCCCAAACATTAAAGCCTCGCCACAGAACTCCACAGAGACATGGCCAGCTTAGGTGTGTGTTTTTTTAAATACAGGGGTTATTGATGGGTTACTGTGGAAGTCACACTGTAGAGGTGGTAATAGGAAGCTCATTTAATGTTTACTCCATATATCATGTACTAACAGGTGTCTCAAACAGGTGTCCAGGAAGATGGCCTCACATTCATAATGCATGGGTAGACTCACTTTTGGAAAACATCCATTTGCAAAGACAGTTAGAATTACCAAGGGTGTGAAAAACCCCAAAACAAATCCAAACTTGCTTTTAAAAGAAGCAGCTCCTTCACTGAGTTCAGTAATTGATATTATGGGCTTCTCTACCAGTAATTGTTATTTTGGCTCTGCATCTGTAATTACAGAATCACCTTCTGCTGCGGAAATGGGTTTGAGTTTGAAGGCATCAGCGAGGTGTGAAGTTGCACACTTGCTTTGACAACATTTTATACATATTAATATTGAGTGTTTTTTTCCCACCTTGACTATGCTGTAAACAGTCGTGCACAGTTCAATGTGATGTGATAGGAAAGTGTGATGAATCAAGTGAGTTTGGGAAGAGAATTTCCAGCCCACACATGCACCTTCACATGCGCACAGTAGCACATATGCACAGTCTCTCTCTATCTCTCTCTCTCTCTCTCTCTCTCTCTCTGTCACACACACACACACACACACACACACACACACAAAGACATACACACAAATACTGTCACACACACACACACCAAACATGAGCAGAGTGTACCTCTTGCCTTGGAAGAGACGATAAGCTACTGGCAGCCAGTTAGATTTGGCTGTCAGTGTTTTCCACATGGGAATCACCCTGAACTAATTATATCTTAAGCAGCGGTGGAAAATGCAAATCAGAATTTTACTCACACCCCTGAAATCGGAGAGCCAATTTAATCTAATACCCCCTTTAATTTAGCGCGCTAATGCAAGGCCCTAGAGAATTGCCCTGTGTCACTGCTGTGCTGTTCTGCAGCAGACTCTGGTCTCTCTCTCTCTCCCTCTCTCTCTCTCTCTCCTTCCCTCTCTCTCTCTTGCTCTCTCTGCTGCTCACAGGCTCCAGGATGGATTAGTCTGGCAGAGGAATCTCATCTAACCTAACATTTCCAGAGCAGTTACCTTTACATGGCTTGGGCCCCTATGGCTCAAAGGTCCTTCTTCAACTTTATAATGCAATAACATGCTGGCATGCACATTGTGCATGCACAAGCCATGTGTCTTCGCCTCTGCAGTTTGTTTACCTCAACTTTACTTTTATTTCTACTGAAGGGTTCACGAAGAGGGTTTTAGCCTTCTTTAAAACATGAAATTTAGTAAATTCTTGTAATTTTACACACAAGTGGAGATATACTTGCTGTCTTTTTGTCGCTCAACAGATAGAGCATGGCACTAACGCTGCCACAGTTTGAGGGCAGCCATACTAAAAAAACATTTATCATTCTGTAAGGTGCTTTGGGTACAGGATCCAACAAGTGGCTCAATGGTAATATCCTGCATTAACTAACTATAGTCAGTATGGGAAGCAAAACACATTGTCACTATAGCACTAGTAACCTCCAAGGCTTTTCAGGTCTCTCCCAAGTTGATATTACATTTCAGCGCAGGCCCTAATTCTGTTAGACTCCCTTTGGTCAAGTTCTCTTTTCACTGGATTTCATTCACTTGTGAAATGTTATATTGCTTTATAGGTTATTCATGATTGAAGCTAATGTGGAGGTTGTATTCATAAACAGTTTTAAGTGTAAAGTCTATATAGCTTACAAGTGGCATACATTATTTAAATATTCCTTGAGGTTGTCATTGGAATGAGAAAGTTATTTAGTGTTTCTTAATGCTACAATTTTTCATTGACGAAACTTTAAAAAATATGCACAGTTCATCCAATTTATAACTTACCATTAAACAATGTTATAGCGTGGTTTGTATTTTAAAGATGAACGTCACTGAGACAAGTACAGATCTGGTGTCAGTGTCATTGTTCTGACATAAGAAAAGCCTTGAAACAGAGCAGTATAGACTTGATTCAGGCTTTATTGCTTGATATAGATCTATAGCAGTCCAGTCCAATATCATAGATTTGTTGGAAGTCAACTAAATTAGTGTCTCTTATTCACTATCCTCTGTCCGTCAGGCATTTGTTCAATCAAACCAACAAGATAATAGTAGATTTCTGCTCAAGTCTGGCCAGTGGAGTAACATCTCACAGTTAGACTTCAAGCCAAGCTACACTTGACAATGTAACATCAAACCAGAATTTGAGGACATTTACCAGAATTTGAGCTGTAGATACTGCATGTATAATTTACGTTTTTTTTTCAAGGTTTTGCTAGTGAATTCCGCTCAATATTCAAGAGATTTTTCAACGTGCCTCTAATGCCCACAGATAGATGTCTAAAACTTTTTCCTGCCTTCACTATACTGTTTGATAGAAACATAACATCCTCTTAATCACAAGGATTCAAGCGCGAGCTCGCTGAGTTGTTGAACCTGTCAATGGGTACGATTTGATTTAAACAGCACTGCGTTTCTCGCCTTCACAATATACTGCAAATCCTTGACATGAGAACATCCAGAGTGGCTCTAATGTGATTGGTACTGTAACGTGGCACAGAAAAAGCAGGAAAAGGACAGAGCAAAATTCTATTGAGGAGATACCACCATTCAATTAACAAATGTCAGAGGCCAGCATCATGCCATGCTCAGGAAAACATAGCACCTGAGAGAAGGGGTGTGCTCTCTCGCTCTCTCTCTCTCTCTCTCTCTCTCTCTCCCTCTCCCGCTCTTCTTTGTGCCGTGTTGATATGACTACATGAAATGGGTGAGATGAAAAGGTAGCATGGCCGCCTGGAAACCTTTGCTATTGTGATAAAAGACACCCCCCAAAATGGTAGGAAGCAGGACCTTGAGGAAAATAGCTTGGATCCAGCCCCTTAATGAGAGCGAGGGAGCCAAATAAGCAACGGCAGCCAGGTCTAATTTGTTTTAGGTGTGCTCAGAATAGATAAGGACAAATCTGTGGCCTTCCCCCCCTCCTCCCCCCAACCTTTGCCTCCCTGGAGATAACACTGAGTGCTCCCAGCCAATCTCCGTGGGCAAAGGAGAGGGGGTAAAGAAATAAAAAAGGAGAGAAGGAAAAGCCTGAGGAACAGACGGCCTTTAGATCTGCAGATCTCTAACTTACTGGATTTATTCAAGCTTTAAAACTGCAGATTAATTTGGCGGCGGAGGTCTGGGGGAGTGTGGAAAAAAAAAGAAAAATGAGGCCAGACACCTCACCGCATCTCAACCTAAAGGGCAACCTTAAGCTCCTGTCAAGACAATAGGATTTTGCCATCTGAACCGCGATGCAGACCGCTTAATTATACACATCTTCCCTGCAAGCTACCCTCGGCTACTTAAGAGCACGGCCCCCCTTATTCCTTGTCATGCCTTTTTTTGCCCAAGATTTGTCGTACAGTGTGGATTTTCTGTCAGCTTCCATTTGCACCACATAGCTATCCTCCTTAGGCCTTTACTGTGCTCAGGAAGGCACAACTGCACTGTTAAAGAATTCATAGTTTTTGCCACTGCCACCAATTAAGGCCAAAGCGTAATCGGAGGCGTCCGGACGATGCCCTTACACTGTGGTCTGCCGCCTCCTCTGCCCTTGTTTGATTTAACATCCCTGGTTCAGTGGTGAAAGGGAACTCATTGTCATTGCCTGTATTATAGCAGGGGTGGGATGGGGGATGTGTGTGTGTGTGTGTGTGTGTGTGAGAGAGAGAAAGAGAGAGAGAGAGAGAGAGAGAGAGGGCTGGGGGGTAGAAAGGAGCCCAGTGGAGGGTGGACAGCGTGAAAGTGCAGGTGCGGGAGGACGTTAATGTGTGGCACTTTAAATTTTAAACAGATGAGAATAAATTATTGATGCTGACTCTGGCTGAGAAGTTAAAAGGTATCTCGTCATTACTGACTGAGAGCCTGTATGAAAAAAGTGAGAGAGAAAAGTCTTTAGTAAATGCATCTGTGGTTTGCAACGAAGGCAGAGCGTTGCAGCCAGCTGTTTGGTTCTGCATAAATACAGTGAGCTCTCAAGCAATTTGGACAGCAACACATTTTTTATGTTTTGGCCTTAATGTAACAATTAAACAATGGCATTATATCATTTTTAGAAAGCCTTTTCCATTAAAAAAATAATTTGAAGAAGGCTGTTTGTGCCGCTACGCGTGGGTTGTAACCCAGTTCTATTTTAACATGCACAAGCTTTGTCTGTGTTTTTAAGAATTTCACCATGAAATAGCCATCTGAATAAAGGCTTTTAAACTTTTTACCAGAAGAGTGCCTTGGACTTTCTTCTTTTTTAAAAAAAAATAATTTGCTCGAAATTAATAATTGCAACAAGGCCAGTGGCAAATGAGTTGAATCGATGAATCATGCCCAGAAGAGACAGATTAGCAGAGAAGTTGATGCAACTTGATGAGAAGCATTGCAGAACTCCATGTGGATCCTCTGCACAGTTTGAATCAGCGCAAGCTATTTGCACAGCTATTTGCAGGGCTGTTGATAATATTATGAATGCCTATTGAAACCTGCTAAAACAAATGAGCTTCATACAGCGAGAACACTAACTATCACCAACTTTCTCCAATAGGCAAAGCTACTTTCATTTTGCCTAGATCACATTTGCTCACAGAAAGGCTGAAGCTATATTATTATATTGCCATTATACAAAAACAGTCACCTATAATAGATTACACTGCCTAGGAAACCTGCAAAATGACAAATGATCTTGATGATGAAGGACCATTCATTTGTTTCTATCCCAGATCAATTTGGTCAGACTTTCATGCGGAGAACATGTGGCACATCACTTTATTTTACACCATATCTTTGTTTGTGCAGCTTGACTTATGTGAGTCTCTCTCATTGAGGTTAGAAACAACTTAATGAGAGAGACTCACATCTTAATTGGTGGGCTAGGATTGAAGAGAGGCAAGAAAGTGATGAATAATAAACCAGATATGTTGGCTACCTGTTAGAAAAAGAAGGCTTAACAACTGTCTTCTGGGTAAAATACTCTAGTAAAAAAAAATACTCTACTGTAGTATTATCAAAATCATCCCAGATACCTTACAGGCTTATGTGGTTTTATGCTCATTCATTCATTAATTACAGACTTATGTTGAACTATACAGTTGATGGGCCTATATAGCATTCTCTCATGCCATATGATAAAATTATGATACGTTCAATTTGGCTATTTCACAATGTCAATACGGTCTGTCGGCCTTTTTATGAAAGCCAGTTTAAGGGATCCAAAAGTCGAAATATCTAAAAGGCAAAGCTAGCCAAGTGAACAATGGAGAAATCCCATTGGTACCTGTAAAGAGCATGAATGATCATAAGTACTGCAGGCAAAATGCTTCTGTTTATGGAAAACTGTGTGGGGGTTTCATGAATTGCAAAAACTCATAGGGCCAATTTTACAAACACAGATTGATCCTAGCCCTAGAAAACCATTTGTTTTTTTAATGGAAATAAGTCTTAGGTCTAAAACTAAGCCTTATGTACAAAAATAAAGGTTTGATTAATAAAACAATTGCATTACTGAATACATATAAATTTTATACGGCTGTTAGACAGAACATATTTTATGAAAATTCCCTTGAAGGCAACACATTTCTATCAGTCACACATGCAAGCAGATCGTGTTGACTTAATTGCTAATTCACTTTAAATGTTATGGAAGAGATCAATATATTTTTGGGAGGAAGGGAACGACAAATTAAAGAGAATCTTGTCCTTACCGATGTTCTGTAGCAGGAGCAAGATTATTTAAAGCTTGTTTTATACTTCAGACCCCTGTAGTTCTAACCACCCAACCATGTTTTTGTACATCAGCTTAAATCAGAGTGTAGTTCACAGCTCAATTTCCAATGCGTGACATTGAAATGCAAAGTTGCAAAGAGGTTGGGATGGTATGGAAAGTACCTGAAAATAAAATATGAAGATTCTGGTGATATGTATGGGATGCAGACTTCTCCAGACTGCCTGCAAAACAGCCTAACAAAATACTGTAGTCTACTATTTTGGTAGCTTACTATATGGCAATCTGCCCTAATACTTGTGGCTCCCAGAAATGGAAGGAATAAAATGCAGAAATCTTCTGAACTGTTCTCCAACAAAGATGAAACTGATCTCAAGTCAGAGCCAACTGTCTGTATTTTAACCTCATTACCAGTATAATTTATGTTGTAAAGTTACAGAATACAGATCACAATGTTGGGCTACAAAGTCGCAAAATGTGTCTTTGTCCACATTTTTTTCAACCTCATTGTAGTTTGATTGAAATTTAATATATAGGAACATGAAATTGCAGTTAGATAAATACACTACTAAGTCAAATATCTAAAGGATAAAAGCAGTTTATTGGATGGTAAAAATGACTGATGGATTTGTGCCATTCACCCAAGAAAACTGACGTGGAAGTGAATTTCTGAGTGACAACCGGTGATGGGATAGAAACCGGTCAATGTGGTTTAAGCGTCTCAATTTCTGCAAGTCAAATCCACGCATGCTGCCACCTCCTCTATTGTCCCGCCGCTCTCAAATTATGAATATTTCATGGCAAGCATCTGACACCATGCCCAGAAAGATATTTCAAGGTTTTTTCTGATAGAAACCCTGGGGTTAGAGAGTGTCACAGAGGCGTGAAGTCAGTCTGTGGCCCCCGGGCTAAGGATAGGATTTATGATGCACGAGTTGATGACATCAGGTGGATATTTTCATTCAAGAGCAGAGAGCCCCTTTGTCCTCCTCGATAGATAAACCGTTGAGCTGTTCACTGCCTGTTGTCACTCCTAGAAAGATCTGTGTGAGGAATTCTGTTGAGTAGTGAAATGATTTCAATCTGCTCAGAGTGCAAGCTGTGTTTTGACAAACTGCGACCGGTTTCCCTGTCTGATCAGTGTGGAGCTAGAATGACTAAGCAGGGGGGAGTCTGCTTGGATTAGCTCTGTCTTAAATGCTGCCTTTAGCATATTACATTGCCCACTGGCTTTCTACTAACGATATCTCTCTTGGTTTTATCTTTGTCAAGCTGCAGTTTAGGTCAAACCTATTTATGGATTTCATCGCTTTAGGTTTCTTCAGGTATAATATTAGTCTTATGGCTCTAACTCTTGTTTTTCTGTCTTCCTAGGGGAGGTTTTCTTCACAAGCCCAGAAGGTTGATTTTACAATGCGATTTTATGTCTATATCAGCTAAATTACATCAAACTAAACTGAGCTTTCCTACTTCCACAGGCTTGGATTTGATAATAGAGTATATCAATATGTTAGTAGTATCCATCACTTAAACCTAATGACTGGTTAGGAGTTAACTGACCATGTTCTAGACTAACAGTACCTTCCCGCATGTTGTGCTAACCCTACATGAGCTAATACTTGCTTATTTTGCTTATACAGTCTGTAATAAAGGTTGAGTATCCTATAAGTAGCGCAATGTACAGGCACTGCAATTGACAGGCAATATTAAGAGATATTCTGCTTCATGAAAATTATCTATACATATTCCAACCTTATTTACTTAATTGGAACTTTTGTTAGTGAATTTGATGTAGATTAATTTGCCTAAAGTCTCCCCTACCTGAGTGTAATTAAGGACTCAACTTCAGCCGTGTATATTTTTTAATCCTAACCTACATATTATGTTGATTTCCAGTAAATATGCAGAGCTCTGCATATAGACCTGTGAGTTTAAGGGCTCCCACACAGATGCTGAGAAATCTGCTCAAAACAAGGAGGCCTGCTCCTACTTTGCATTTCAATTTAACATTTCAGAGAACTGGCAGCATGTTGCCTCGCTTAGCCCTCGCTTCGTTACACCCACATGGCTTCTCGCCGTGCTTGCTGACGTCTTCCACTGTTCAAAGGGCTGGAAGTTGGCTGAGAAATTGGGGGTTTCCATACCAGATCCCTCAGGTATCTGCACACTCGATGTGTGTCCTGCTCGTCTCCCCCCTCCCCCACTCCCATCCCTACGACGCCCGCCCTTCCCTCTGCTCAAGCTGCTCTGTTTTTCCCATCTCAGAGCTCGACTGACCTCACCGCTGCATCTCTTTGTTTTGTTTTCCTGAAATCTCCACAGCACCTGAAAGCTCCCCCGTCTTCCATATAGGGTTTGCTCCCAGTGGGGAGTTAGCTTTGTAGTAGCCGTGTGTAAAAGTGCTTTACTTGGACAAGGGTACTTAGGTGAAGCTAATTGAAATGGAGGCCGGCGCTGTTGTAGTGAGTAGCAGGTAGGTGATCCTGGCTGCAGACGGCAGCCTCTGACCCAGGGGCGCTGCCTCAGCGCCTTCCCAGTGGGGTCGGCTCAGCCTCCGTCTGTGTGGGCAGGGATTTACCATGCATGATAAATGGAAGAGGCAGGGCGTCTGAGCAGCGTTCGAGCAGCAAAAAGGCTCTCCCTTTTTAACCCAAATATCTCTTTAAATGTATTATGGACAGAGGTATGCTTTTAGACTCCACATCCGTAAGCGTTTTACACAATGTGGGAGCATGGCGTGAGATTTCATTCTATGTTAGGGTGAGGGAGTCGTAAGTAGTCATGGAATGAGTGTTATTTTTACAGTGCAGGGAAGAATATTCTTGTGACTACACCAAAATGAAATAAGTGTCTCCAAGATCCCTTTTACACCATTGCTCCTTACTTTGATGACAAATACTGATGAGTTAAATCGGTTACTAGCATTCTTAAGTATGAAGCATTATTCTAGCAATGAAAGCCATTCTTTAATGAAAGTGTGTGTAAATGTTTGCTTTCATCCACCATTAAATTCCAGTCGTGGCTGCCTATAGTGCCCTTTTTCCATTTTTATTCATACCATTACTGATGGATGCATGCTGATGCTTTGTTGACAAAGAAAGCTGATGTCACAAAACTCACTTTTGGCAAGCAAAACACCTGGCATGCCATAATTAAGGTTAAATATATTCACAAGAAAGAAAAATTCACAAGATTACACAGAATTCCTGATGTGGGCAATATTAAACAAATCAAGCCCTTGACTTCCTTGCAGAAAGTCTCGATATCAGTAAATTTAAAGCCCCTACATGTAGAATATTTACCTCAATATATCATTCTCAAATGAATTTAGACATAGTGCAGCACAACACTCACTTTGAATTGCTCTATCTGTTCATACAGATACAAATACACAGACAGGTGCAGATGCTGTCCAGTCCCGCAGCGCCTAGCTAGGTGTGCAGCATCAATTGTTGCTGTAGTTGAAGTTAATACAGTCCTGGAATAATCAGGATAACCACACCATTCAGTACACACATATTGTCAAGAAGAAAAGATCCACTCTATTATACTGCTAGGTTCTGTTAGGTTAGCTGTCTTTCAGTATCATAGTAGCCTGCTTGCCAAAATGTTTCGTTAGCATTGCCCAAACTTAATGAATTCCACATCTGTCAGACAAAACTGCTTTGCTAGCTCAATCCAGTTGTAACTAAAATACTTGCCAGCAAAAATATCGTCACTCATATATTCACCACAGCAGTGAGAGAGTGTTGTTTCGTTAGCATTGGGTAAACTTAATAAATCCCACACCTGCTACACTAAAAACAGCTTTGCGACAGTGATGTAAATTTCTACCACTAAGGGACTCAAGGGGCCGCCAAAGTCATCAAGTTTCAAATTCTGCTGGTACGTTTAACTTAGAATACCTGTTTACAATTCAGATTAGCTGTCACAATATCATCTGTTGGTAAATAACCCTAACGTTAAGTGTTCACTGCAGGTGTTTGAATTGTCTTCTACAACCGCGCATCACTAGTGTGTTAGTCGACCGTAACCCGTGGGTGGGGCGGGTTAGGGTCGACCCAAGATAATATTGAGAACGGGTCGGGCGGGTACGGGTCAAACAGGCTACACACAGTACACACACAATGCAATTATAAACAAAATTTCAATGAAATTTGAATTTAATTAACGGAAAACCATACATTATATCCTGCGCACGCATTACGTATAGCCTTAGTTACACAAGAGTCTTTGGAAAATTTCCTGGCTGTCTGACTTTTTTTTTGGGGGGGGGTTGGCAGATCGGTTTTCGGGCGGGTTCGGATATGTTTATGTGTCGGTGGCCCGTGCATCTCTACTACATTCATTATCAAGCATATTACAGTACTACCCCAGTTATACCAGGTCCATTCCACTGTCCGCCCACTGTTTTCTTCACTGTACGATAAAAGTATATTTTCATCCCATACTTGCAAAATCCCTGAGGCTTGGCCCATATCACTGCAAATCCACTCCTATAGGAGGCTGGTAAAATAAAGTTCCTATAGGAATACTGCACTGTAATTACATTCCCCCATTAGCATACGAAGGCTTGGAAGAGTCACACTGCACACAGCCTCCAGCAGCACTTTGCCATATGGCCCGTCTGCGCTTCTCAGGCGATATTTGGCAAGGCTCTCGCAGAAGGTCAAATATCAAGTCAGAGGACTGTGCCAGAATTGCATCTATGCTAATTGCTCTCTCTCACTCTCTCTCCCTCGCTTTCTGCACTCTCTCATCCATCTCACACTCTCCCGCTCCCTCTCGCTTTCCTCCCTCTCTTTTTCTCCCACTGAAGTAAGTAATCTGCTTTAGGATGTTTCTGAGATGGAGATGGATTTGGTTTTCCTTCGCTGCCCCTCAGCCTAATCTCCCCCCTGTGACCACCCCCCACCCCAGGCAGAGCTCTTAAGCACACCATCATACATTCCCCCTCCACCCCTGCCCATACGTGCCTAGTCAGCAAAAAACTCCCAAATTCCTCATTACTCACAAATATCCGCAATACACTTAGCTTGATTTGCTCGAACGGATGCCTGGTGCAAGCCGGGACCTTGAGTTAAAAGATTGTAGCTGTATTTCTGTATTGGTATGCTATTACGATAGCGGCGCACTTGGGTTCTTTGTCTGTATGCATTAGTGCAGTGAGCATATTGAAGTGGGTTGGTTGTCTGTGCTGCCATTTGAATGCATATTTAGAAGAAAATCAGGTGGAAAGCAATAGCCTATGGTATGCCAGTTAATTTGTTAGCCCTCACAGGATTTGACAGTTTTATTTTATTTTTTTAAATTTCAAATGAGCTAATGAGTTGTGCAGAATGTGAGCTAAAAATTTAAATGCTGTGGCAAATGTCAGTTGACACAATACTAGAAATTCAGTGTCTGCCTGACATCTGTAGGGTCTCACTGTGGTTTGACGAAGTAAAATGCAAAAATGTAAAAATTAGTATTGATTGAAAAAAAAAAAAAAAAATCTGATATTCTGGTTTCCCTTGTAGATAAGGCTAACCGAAGCCGCATTACTCCGAACGGCTCGGAGCCAGCTTTTATGGCATCTGTGAAAAATGAATGGTATGTAATGACAGAGGGGAAGTGACCTCCGTGTGCTTAAATCCCACAGGCCTTGAAGCCCCACTCACACTCTGCTGAATGCAGCCCTACAATCTCATATTTCTGCAGTGATGAAATGACCTGCGCTATGCAGTGAAAATAAAACGATTCGAGATATTTAAGCCACAGAAAAGGCCGAAACAAATGTGCCTTATTTAATGAATGAGCACCCATTTTTCACTCACAAAGGGACATTTTAGTTCACCTCAGGTTGTTGTCATAACACCGCAGAATATTGCATTCTTGAGTCATGGATTTGAATAAGTATATTGCAGAGATCTGGGGAGCTATTTGATTTAGATTTCTATGTTTTTGGCTTTAGAATTGATATTCCTACGGTTCATATTGTTATTATCATAGTCTGAAAGTTATACTGAAGGACTTCCGTAACCTGAGGAATCAATCAAAAATTAGTGGCCTGATGGACAGTGCTTTTAATAAAATGTACTGTTGGCCTATAAGGTAATGATATCAAAGGTCATAGAGCCTAATTTCTCATATTTCACATTCAGTATACTGCTTAAAAATTTGGATTTGTCTGTGTTGCATGGGATTAAACCAAGCTTTCCCAAAATTGTAGATTTTAGTGCAATATGAGACAAGGGGAAAGCAGGAAAATTCAATGTCATATAGATACATGATTGTTGTGATTTAGATTTAAGTAGAATGTAATGGTTTTGATTTATAGATAGATAGATAGATAGATAGATAAACTCCACTATTTGTTATACTTCTGAACTGTACCTTTATTGTACCTTTATTTCATCTATTGTATGTATTGGTAAGCCTAGAACACTGGAGCAACCGTTTCCAAACAGCTAATCCACATGGCAGAGCATCAGATACCAGAGAGATGCTTCCATCCCAGTAAATGGCTTCTTCCGTTTCAGCCAGCCTCCTCACCTTCAAGTTATCATCGCCAGTAAATGGATTGACATTTTTTTTGATCATTATCATTGCGCATATACCAGTAATATTGAAGCTTTAAGCTCGGGGCGGAGCTGGGTCTGTTTGCGTTACGGCACTTTGGCGCAGGACTGGAGGCAGCGGCGTGTGGATGACTAGATGAGTGGTCTGTCCGTGATAGCGGCCTTGGAGAGGGTCCTTTTATAAACGGCATTGGGTGGCTAGAATATTGGCTACAAGCTTCAAGATGAGATTTCAACCCCCCCCACCCACCAACCCCAGTAAGAGCGCAGGTGATGGATTGCTATACCTTCCAGGTTTGAGCTTGGCAACGCCCCAATATTCCTGCAGAATAAAGTGACAGGCAATATATAACACATCAGTTAAGGCTGACTGCACCGCTGAAACTTTTTTTTTTCCCTCTCTCTTAGACCTGGAGATCGGCCCTGAATCTTTGGCTGGCTCTCAAAGCCCTCCTTGCTCGACTCTGATGAAACATGCTCTTTGCCTAGCTCCTCTTCTCTCCCCCCTTTCCTCTCTCTTCGCAGTTTTATCCGCCTTTAGCTCAGAAAATAATCAAAGTAATTCCCCCCCCCATTACAGTCATTTCATATTAAGATTATTAGAGACACTATGCGCAGGCTAACTTTCAGAGGTGTTGGTTTTGTTTGGGGACTCAAAGCAGTGCAACACATTTGGGGGGGGGGGGAACAAAACAAATTGGTTGACCTGAGCTCGCGCACAAATTTCAGTTGCAGTCATTGCAGGTGTTGTGTGAAATGTGTTTGTAATTATGTAAAAAAAAAAAATTAAAAAAAAAAACAGTCAGCGTACAGGCAACTAAAGTGGTGTCAGCCGGAGTTGGTGTGTGTGCATGTGTGTGCGCGTGTCAAGAGAGAGGAGGAGAGAGTGATATTTATTTATATATTTTTGTTCGTGGCCTGTCAGAGCCGCATCCGAGGGATTGCAGTTGTGAAAAGTGGCCTGGTTTCTAGCCCGTAAGTTAATAAATAATGGGTATGTCAGGGTAATGTATGGGCCATGCGTTATAATGAGCATTCTGAAACACATCAGCACACTCCCCAGACTGCTATTCAACCTGCCCAGCGCCACTGTCTCTCTCAGAGATTCCTCCCTTCTCTCTCTCTCTCTTTCTCTCTTCCCCATATCCTTCCCTGGGCTTCTTGCTTCTATTCGCTCCATCTCTACTCTGATTTTTCAGGCACTACACATTTTTTTTTTCCAGGCCACTTTTTCATCTCTAGCACAGATTTTTTTTTTTTTTTTTTCCCACTCTCTCAGAGCATGAGGAGATTCTTGAAAATTCCTAGACAGAAAAGGAGAGAGGGAGAGAAGGAGAGTTTGTAGTTCACAGAAATTGTCTCCCTTAATTATGGTGAATTAAAAGTTTTATGATCGTGTGTGTGTGTGAGAGTGTGTGTGTGTGTGTGTGTGTGTGTGTGTGTGTGTGTCGGCTGGGGGGGGGGCTCTGTGACAAGGCTGGCTGGGAGGGTAGAGCTGAGGGTTAGTGCCAGACATGTCTCAAGAGAAACCGGGGCACATTTGCAATCACCCCGAGTTCAAAAGGGTAATTTATTCACAGTCTGTGGTTAAAGTAGGGCTGCTCAGAATGCCAGTGGGATTGTGCCGGGAAGCGGAGTAGTAGAGGCACATTATTTTCATTTCTTTTTTTTCCTTTTTTTTTTTCCCATCGTGCTTTTTTCCCTCTCCAGCTTTTTCCCTCATCGTCCTCTTGGTTGTTGTTGTTTCTGCAAGCCCTGTGTGGCGTCTTTTAACACACGCCGGCGAGCATATTTCACTTTTACACTCATCCGCATTGACGTCCCGGCGCTGATTGAATTTTGAGGCGCTGCGGCGTCTGCCATTATCATCCTCATCGTCTTGAGTGGTTTATCTCTGGCCCCAGCTCAGTGTGACGCCAAGGCTGCAGGGGAGGAGGGGGGAGGGGGGTGGGACGAGGGGGTGGGGGGGCGGTGGTGGGCTTTGGGATGAGGATTGTGCATGTGTGTGTGTGTGTTTGGTTTTTTTTTTGGGGTGTGAGGAAAAGATAGGGAGGGATGTGTGCGAGGCTTAACCTGATCTTTTTAGATGGTGGTCGGAAGTTTATGTTGCGTGTGCATGCATGTGTCCCCGCAATTAGGCTGTGCTGATGAGCGGAGAGTTGAGAGCGGCGCTGACAGACACTGTATCAGCCTGCTGGTTTGATTATGATTCACCGTCCCGTTCGAGCCTCCCGTCCCAGCTAGCCCCCCCCCTCCCCCCCCCCCCCCCCGTCTTCCCACCACCTCCCTCTCAATCAGCCCGGGACGTGCGAGGCTTCAGCATTAACCGCACCTGCCAGGCTCAATTAGTATCACGGGTGTGTCATGGTCGCCCAGAGACCTCACACCGCCTCGCCACAATCCACAGAGAATAATTCCACCACATCTCAGGGTTTTTCAGTCTTGTTATCACCCGCAAGTCACTGGCAGACACTTAGAATACGCCGCACACTGCGATGGTGTGGCGGGGGTTAATTTGAGGTCTGCCGAAAATCTCTTCCTCTTCCTCCGGTCCGTCCAATTCTGGGTTGTGTGCGCTCGTTGCCAGAGGAGGATATTGTCTTTCCCTCTGTGCGTCTTTGCAGCCAGGTTGTTATGTATGCTCTGCTGCAGAGGCAGCGGTGTTGACGTGAGGCTGAGCCGCTGCCATAGCGTCTTGATTTGAGGTGAAACCTTGGTGTTGCTCCCGTGTCCCGGGTGTAACACTATCAACCCCTGCCTTCTCCCCACCCTTCCCTTGCTCATTTATTGTCTGCTCCCCCCTCTCTCCCTCTGTCCTTTTCTCTCTCTCTCTGTCTCTCTCTGTCTCTCTATCTGTTGTTTCTGTTTTTCTCGTGTCTTTTCTCCCTCTCTCTCCCTGGCGGTTGATGGAGTGATTTTGAAGGCGCATGCAGGTGGGGGAGCGAGGCGACGCGGAGCTGTGCTAATTGAGCCTTCTTTGTGCCTGGTCACTGCAGTGTGCCGAGGCGAGGGGGCCCGGGAGTGAATCCAAGCAGCACTCAAGAGCCCCACTGGATCGATAACGCGGGAACTTAACAAAACAGAGACATGCCGAGTGCCCAGATCAGGGTCATTATTGTCTCTGGCGAGCCACACTTCCACCAGGGACTGATCAATGTGAGAATATGGATCAAGATAAACATTCTCACCTCCCCTTTCTGTCCCCCTCGCCTCGGCTCTTAGAGTATCACGTTCTAGACTGAGGCCTCTGCTGCTTTTGAATCTGTCGGCTGTTGGATGATGTTAGTTTTGTCAGACTTTTTCCAGCGCCGTGTTCTTTCTTCCCTTTTTCTTTTTTTTTCCCAGGGATTTGTTCGTTGAGACGCTTTCCGATAGCCTGGCTGTTTCTTAATTATGTGTGAACATGGAAATGCGCTAAACTACAGATTAGTCTCATTGTTCTCCCCCACTCGCAAACTCTCGAGCTCTCTGGTTTCCGCTCTATTTCTGTTTCCATCCATTTCTGGTCGCAGCATCTCCATGTAACCCTGTACTATTTTCCTCTGTCATTGAAACCAAATTCCATTTAGCCAATAGGTTTTAAAACACTTAGCATAGTCACCCTTCACTCATATTACATCTTGTTGTTCAGAATTTGCATAATTCTGTTGGCTGCTTTATTATTATTATGTCTGTCAAAGTAGTGTAATTTCAGAGGGATTAAAAGAAACAGTAAAAAGGGACAGCACTAGGAACATAGTACATGCGTAACTGATTTTGCGCTTTAGTTACAGCAGAATTTTACAGTAGACCCACAAAAAAATACATTGAAGGGTTGTTTTTGTATGACTCCTATGTATCATAGGAATCCTATTAGGAAAATAAAGACTGCTAAAGCTATCTTTAGAGAGCATGTATTCAGTATGATACTGAATAAGATTAACGTCATTTGTTAGCTAACTTTCTTCTCATAAATTCTGCATAAAGTTCTACTTCTGACATTTTAACTTTGTGTTTGTTGTTGTCTCATCAGACTCACAGGCTTCTGCACTGAATGGGATGAGTGTCTTAATGTCATAGGATGTATATTTTCAATTAGTAGAGGCAAGATGACATGTGTAGTATTAGGCTAGGGACACTATAGGGCTGAACAGACTGGAAATATTGGACATAATGACTGCCATTGCAGATTTTGCATCGTAGAGGCGCACACTTGACGCCGGGTTGGATTCTGAGATCCCACACTTGACGATGAGGTAAAGACTGGGATTACACACAACCTGAGTTCTAACACCCCGGTCTCATGAAAAGCACAAGCTCTCGCACTACCATAACACGGAACCAAAACAAACATGGAGGTGGAGTATTTTTCTTTCCACACTTCCTGTATTTTTTCCCTCCTTCTCCCATGCTCAATTCTGGCTATTGGCAGCCTCTGTTCAGATTTGATGCTGCATTCACGTCATATGGGAATAACTGTCTGAACGACTTGACGGCTCAAAGCACCAATTAGGAAGTGTTCACGTGTTCAAAGCCATTTTTAAGCCATCAAACGCCATGATTGAAGTTTTCTGTAGACTTTGGTTGCTCTTGGTGGTAATTATTCAGAGCTTTTTCACACTCAGCACACACGCACTTAGTGAGCAATACATTGGAGTTTCGCTAAACTAAACAGCAAACTAAACATGATGAAAATCGCTAATTTGATCGTTTTATTTGAAATGAATATATCATCCCCTTCCCACTTGACATCAGATACTTCCTTCTGCCGATGTCAAAATTCAGGAAGTCAGAGAAATCAGAGTCCTTTGCCAAACCCAAGTAGTTTCCAAGTAGTATTTACCACCTGACGTGAATGGTAATTTCAAGTAGTAAGCTCGTGTCAACCATCTTTTCCATATGACGTGAATGCAGCATGAGTCATTGACCAGCTCACAGAAATAGGTCAAGACTTGTCAACATCTGAGATTCGGAATAATTGTGACGGCCCCGACTGGATCTGGAGGCAAAACATTAAAGTCCTTTAACCCTCACACACAACAGAATCAACTGTGCTCACTGTCCATTTGCATCTGCTCTGAATCTGTTTTGATGGCCATAGCTATAATCAGCCCAAAGGTTCTGTGGTGTGTCCCCAGCATTAGCTAATAATCCAACATCCGTCAATAGCTAATATTTGATTGCTGTATGACTTCTGCCTGTAACACTGCTATTTTAAAAATAAAAATGTAATTACAGAAGGAAACAACAGCCTGTGTGCTTTGAGCTTCAGCTAGTGGTGCTCTAGAAATGCTTGGAGAAACAGCTAGTTGGTAGCTGTTGCCTCACACTGTTGGCTTAAAGTGGTAACACACATTTTTATTATTATTTTGGCAACATCTATAAGCGGTCATTGCTGTGGAGATGAAAAAATGCATCCAGTACTGTGACGTCTTTTCGATTGGATTTTCTGTTGGTGCAGTTTGAGTTTCTGTAGGTAACGGTCTTTTCTTTGTCTGGTCAGCCATGGCGGCTATCGCTGCTCATGCTAACTACCCAGTTCTTCTTCTATTTATTGCAAACAAACCGCTGTTACTGCTGCCAGAAACATGAAACGTATCACCTCATGTGCACCAGAGGATTTATCCCAGGAAAGGCCTACCAGACACCAGGTTGAATCACTATTGTGTTGTATCAATCGGAGATAGAGAGTAGCAAAATGGACATTTATTGATGTAAAAATGTTGTGGATTATTACTCTAAACTGAAATATTTTAAAATTTCAGCATCAGAGTGCTAAAAGCATGCTGAGCATTCAGTGCTGACAAGAACGTGGAATATTCTTTCCACAAGTAAACCACAAGAAAAAATAGGCGAGAACTGTACTTTTTTTTTTTTTTTTACTTTTGGCACACAAGAAAAAAACAAGTCATTTGAATTTCTCAATAAAGCTTGATTGCCTCCAGGATGCTGTGGTGGCTCAGTCGGCTCGAACATACTGAGTTTGAGCCCGGGACCTTTGTCGCATGTCGTTCCCCTTTTTCTCACCCATCCTTCCTGTCTCTCTCTTCTGTGAAATATCTAATAAAGCTGAAATGCCATAAAAAAAATAATCTTAAAAAAAAAAAAGCTTGATTGCTTCCAATAAATGGCAAAAAACAATTACTGGAGCTACAGTGACATAACAAGGGGGAGGGCATCTGTTCACTGCAATTAAGCATAGATAACGTCAGATCTAGAGTGAGGGTGTCTCGTCCCTTCGAAACATCTTGGTGCGTCATTTCGTCCATAAATTTAAATTAGTGATGATGGTTCCCTGCTGTTCTAGGCCCTGCATTATTCACTTGAAAGGGTAATAGTACTTGCTTAATGTAGTGTGAAAAATGGTAAATGTTTGGGGTTTTTCGGTAGGCCTACACACATATGAATGGATGCATGCCTCCAGAACTAGTGTGATGAGCAAGAACCTGCCAGTGAAGTGACGGCTGACTGTTAGTCTAGCCTGTAGACTAGGCTTAGTTTAGGCCTATCATTTCTAGGTGTAATTTCTTATGCTCTTCCTACTCAGAAATTAAACTTTGTCTTAGTGTGGGTCTTATCTATTGGCTTCACAAGACAATTTTGTGATGATTAACCTTGCAAGGAATGTGACTGTGGGCTTTGGGTTGATCTGTTGGAGATAATCAGTTGAGTGAAAAAACACAGAGTGGGGTGATAGCTTCATCTAATGAGGAAGTCACCCATAAACTGTGTGGCATACAGTATATGGCAGGCACAGATCCGTTTTATTTCATTTATTCATTTCATGTTACTTCTAATTCATTGTTATGTTTGGGGGCGATGTAGTTACTAGGCCCAGTAAAACAGCGTCAGCTATTTCACTGCCCTTCTTATAACCTAATAATGTCTGTTTTGTCATGCTGAATCAGGCGCTGTCATTGGCTGGCTTACCAAACTCATATTCACTCAGATAGTTTATGCAGTGTGGTTTTCCCCACTGCCTGTTAACCTGGTGTATGCTAAGTAAGTATTTCTCCCGTCTGAGATCCACGATGCTATTTACATGAGAAAACTGGCTATAGAGGGCAAACTGCTTGTTTGTGTGTAGGAACTGTATTGGGGGTTAAAACAAGTGTCTTTACAATTTCAAAATGCTCAAAATTCTAACTGTAATGTAAAAGTCTATATGTGGAGGATGTAGTGTGTCACTGCTAGGCCTTATGCTAGACCATCCACACACCTAAAATACTATTTGCATGTGGTCCAAAAACTGTAGAGGCAGTAGCTCTGAGGCGCTCATCAGCATGCCTTTGAAGAGTCACAGATGACACTTGTTATTAAAATGTCAAATTGCCCTCCTCTCAGACTAAAGTGATTTTAGTTGTGATCATGCACCATTTTCCCCCCGTCAACAGCGAAAAAATAATCAAAAAATGTGCTAATTGGTCATGGGGATTGGTGGGAGACTTCAGTATTTTATGTTTCTGACTTCCAAATGAGTTTCCAAAAGGAGAGGCTGTCACTCTGGCATAGGGGTTTGGGGGAGAGGGAGGAGGGGCGGGTGTTGGCGCAGGCTCAAATTGAAATGATGCACTGTTCCCCCTCACTGCGGCTAGAGCTCACAGTAATTAAATGCCTCATTGTTGCTTCTTGGGAATTTGTATTGAATATTTCATCCAGCATAATGATTATTTGGGTGTGGGTGGGACGTGGATGTAATCACCTTGGCTTGCTCTTTGATGAAATACTGGGTTTGGGGTTGGGCTGAAGTGCCCTTCTGCTGGGTTTTTATTTTACTGAATGTACATGCTCTTTCAAACTGCTATGATCCACCGCTGGCAACACTTTTATTGATTATTGACTTTCAAATGTGTCTGTAATTTCTACACATAAATGTTTTTTGACTTGCTATAATCTGGAGAGACTTCATGACTACCTTGAAACCTGCAACTTAAAATGTCTCCTTCACATTGTGTCTCCCACAGAGGACACCAGTCAACAACGGCGAGGCGTTTCGGTGGTTCTTTTAGAGCGGCCAGCCATGGCCGCCCATCCAGCAGGAGGGCAGGTGGGACTCTGACTCTCTGCCAGCAGCACTTGAGGGGTTCACAGAACCCAAACCCCCACCAGATTTGGAGAGGAGGAGAGAAGAAAAGTGGACAAAAGATAAATGAAAACATAATGGTGTTGGTTTAACTCTGTAATTTCCTTTTCTGTGTAATTATTGTACCTTTTGACAGTATCATAATGTATATTTTTGGTGTCTATGAATGTGTTTTCAGTGTTGTGGCTGTAAGTTTACAGCCAATCCTATGTAAAGGACTCAATAGACAATCATACAATCATACTGAATCCGTCAAACAGAAGAGGCCACAAGGATTGATGATATAACAAACACAACACACTCTACTCTGGAGCAATAATCTATTTTGTTGATTATTCTTCAACTTTTCATTTTTGTTGACTTTTAAATTATTGTATCAAACTGAATCATCTTATCCAGTTTTGTCTTTTATTTCATTTGCAAATGGTTTTCAGATGCCCCTCTGGCTGCGGGAAGTGTAAGATCGTCGCTGGTAATGTGATGTGTCTTGACAGAGACAGTGTAAACGGATGGCAGCATTGCTTATGTGATGGGTTTATTGGGGGGTTTTCTCATTTGAGTGGACTCACTGCAGAACAGGGCACATTGTCTTGTGTGGTGAGTTGCACTTCTATGAAGTCAACAGGGGCGTCATTTCATTGTAACAGCACCAGATGGTTGCAAGCCAGGCTCCTGTCTGGAGGTGATGTTTTCAAAGATGATGTAATACAAGCTTTTAATGAATCTACATACTGTAGGCCATCAAACCATCTTTTTTTGTTTTGGTTTGGAACACTAAAGGTTGTAACTGTCTAAAAGGTAGGGAGTAATGCCAGTAAAGGAATTGTAGGTTATGTTGAAAACATTCAAATTTAGAATTAATTACAGTACAGTATACATATTTGACATATCAGATGTTGTTCTGGATCTAAGGGATAGTCTGGACTTTTCCCCTGCAGAATAAACAACAGTCCTTTTCTCCTGCAAAGTAATGTTACACATTCCAAAAACAAAATTATTCAATAAGTTACTCATTGTCTTAAACCCTATTGTTGCATGTGTAAATGTGTTTTGGTTTTAAAGATTACTAAGAATTTGTATATTGTTGTTGTGATGCTTTTATGTGTTAAAATAAAAAAAGGACTTCAGAAAAAGAAATCGGACAGAAATGTTTGATGTGGAAGAATAACCAAAGACTATTTACCCCCACATGTAAAATATATCAACCAATGTAAAAAAAAAAGAAAAAAAAAGAAAAGAAAATCAGTGATCAATTCTGATCACCTGATGACTATTATTTTCCTATTTCTCTTTCCCACCGCAAAGCATCAACAGAAATAACAACCAGGAGGAGACGGCGAGAAATATAACAGCATTGGTTGCCTCCCCAGTCACGTATTCCCTAGAATACTAAAATGTTGCATGGAGAAGAGTGGTTCCCAGAGGCAGCAGACTTTAAAGGACTAGTGAAATCCCATGTGGTTTGTCATGCTGGAATGCACTTGGGGGGGCGTAGCGGGGGGAGGGATGAGGGGAAGCAAGAGAAGGGAGAATGGCGGGGGGTGAAGCGAGACAGGCTCCCGAGATGGCTTGTGCAATTGAGCGATTTCCGGGTCTTTGGGTTTCGGGGGTGGGGGTGGGGGTGGGGGTGGGGGGGCAGTTATGTGGGGGGCAGAGAAGGTAAGAGTGCGGGGACAGTCGGAAGGAAGGGGAGGACGGAGGCATGTTTGGGTATGTGTGTGTGTGTGTGTGTGTGTGTGTGTGGGTGGGGGTGTGAGGAGGAGGAGGAGGAGGAGGAGGAGAGAACGGGGGGTGGGGGTGGGGTGTGGGGGGGGGTCGTCAACGCCGAGGAGAAGGAGCAGAGGAGGAGGAAATCATCCGGGACCGACTTCTCCCCTGGCTGAGCACGCTTGCCATCACCCAATTTGAGCTGCCGACTGGCTAGGAGCAGCCGGCAAGACGATTGGAAGTGTTCTGCAGAGCCGAGGCGGTGGCGGCAACGTGGCGTCCGCGTGCCAAATCCCCCCTCGCTGGTGATCAGAAGGTGATAACGTGCATCAGGGGCGCGCGGGCTCACTCACTGGCCGGCGAGATTAAATAACATCAGAGACGGCTCTCTCTAATCCTTCCCCCCACCTCCCACTCCGCGCACTGGAACTGGGATTTAAAGTCCTCAGGCCCCAGTGGTAATGTTCTGTTTCCTCCTTCAGACGGGGGGGAGAGAGAGAGAGAGAGAGAGAGAGAGAGAGAGAGAGAGAGAGAGAGAGAGAGGGAGAGAGAGGGGGAGAAACTGAAGAGGTACAGTAGCAAGAGCAAGTAAGCAAGGTATGATCAATCCTCTGTCCTCAAAGGTCCGCAGGCTCCAAAATGTTTGGAACAATCACTGTCACCCAAACTGACTTTTCAGACCCTGTGAGCAATATTCTCATATCATTGGTACCATTTTAAAAGATAAACGTCTTCTCTTTCATTTGAGCCCGCTTGCATCAATTGGATGAACACAGAGGACACTGTAGGCGCTCGGAGGTGACCCTTTCCCCATTTCCTTGCCTTTCCTTCTCGACCGAACCAAATATAATTTCTGATCTTAATGCAATCTCTAGGAAATTCGCAGACCAAATGTTCAAACTGTAGGGTATTTTCAGGACCCTTTACACTTCATATCACGTATAGGAGGACCACGCAATCAGTTGTGAAGGACGTATTTCAGGGGCTATGAGGCTAATGCATCATTTTTTTTTAAAGAGGTATTAGAAGTTTTACAGAGGTTTTGAATATTAGTAATGAAAGTCTTGATTGTTTGATGAATAAAAAAAACATCAGTTGGTTAATGAATTAAAAAACAGTGCCATGGTCTTTAAATACGTCAGAGGATCAGGGCCAAGTGAAAAAAAAAGATTCTAAGATTTAAGTCAGAATTCTGAGAATACAGTAAAAATTCTGAGATTAAAGTCAGAATTCTGAGAATACAGTCAAAATTCTGAGAAACATTCTGTCAGAATTCTGAGATTCTGAGAATAAAGTCAGAATTCTGCGATTATGACAATTAAGTCAGAATTCTGAGACTAAAGTCAGAATTCTGATTAAAGTCAGAATTTTTATATTCTGAGAATAAAGTCAGAATTTTGAGATTCTGAGAATACAGTCAGTATTCTGAGATTCCGAGAATTAAGTCAGAATTCTGAGATTCTAAGAATACAGTCAGAATTCTGAGATTAAAGTCAGAATTCTGAGATTAAAGTCAGAATTCTGAGGTTAAAGAGTGTAATCTCAGAATTAATGTCAGATCTCAAATACATTTTTCACATGTGGCCCTAATCCTCTTCCATGTTTAAGCCAGATTCACCAGGGCAGCCAGCAGTGAGACACCTCACGGTCTCACATCATGGTGTGGTAAAAGTCATTTTGTACAAATCAACTCACTGAGCAGTATATAATTAATATAAAAAAGTAAAAGTTGTATTATTGTGTAAATTACATTTATAGGCTACTATCTTCTGGGTTCTTCGTCTATTACATGGACTGCTGCGATAGAGTGATGTATACTATATATAGCTAGATGTTTAGTAACACATACTCCAGCATTTTGTCATAAAGCACATTGTTTTATAAGTAGTGCTTTTGTGTATATATAAATATGCTATAAGATATGTTTGCTAATGGTTCAGTTGCTAACATTAACTAGAAAGCCAAGTAGCCTAGCATTACTGTATTCTCCATAGAAAAGATAAAGTCAGTTGATCAACTAGAGAGCCAGAGAAATCACATTCAAATAAACTGATCATTAATTAGGTCTATATGCCATTGCCACCATAGGACTATACAGAATCTGTACTTGTCCTATTTACTCAATGAAGAGGTGGGATATTCTCTTATGAAATGTTGTGCTGGATGGTTTCTAGAGTATAGCAGTACACACAGTTCTCTACCGTCCTTAAAACTTCATAATAACCCTCAGAAGAAACTGTCTTCAAAACTGACACTATTGGGAAATCAGCCTCCTGTTTATTCTCATCACATTTGTCACCCAAACTGATGGTACCAGGTCACTGCGATGCCAGTCGTACCACTGGATGCCAGGGTTACTGGGGCAATCAGGTGGTGCTTACCCTCTCTGTGTCCTCCACAGAAATGCAGAGTTCCTGTGATAATCCCTTTAGGGACTTTGAATGAGAATACTCCCTCACTCCACTGGCATACTTCTTGGCACTCAGATGCAGCAGAGGAAAAATCCACACACCTTCCTGCGAGGGAGTGCTAAGAATGGATCCGTACGATTGAGAAATGATGGGAAAACTGAAGAAATGCGAAAGAATGTTGAGTTGGAATTGAATGGCAGCAAGAATATTTTCTGCACACACTCCTCCACCTTGACCTGACACTTTTAATTAAGCCAAAATGACAGCATGATATACTAGTTAAGCATTTCAAGGTGGATGCCTTGTTGTAAAACAGTTTTATGCTGCTTTAGCAACTCCATAAATAAGTTTGAATTTTTGTGCAATAAATCCAAAATCCTCATATCCATCTGCAACTGTGAGGAAACTGTATACTTGCAGATGCTCATGGTACACAGTTACATACCCTTACACAATGCACATAACACTTTGCCACATTGAGTCACTCGCACACACAGAGGATAGGGAATGAGACAGAGAGAGAGAGGGAGGACGAGAGAGAACGACACGTAGAGCCTCCCTCCCTACCTTGTCTTTCATTATTTATTTACTGTCTGCAGTTTTTCCATCGCACGCATATTGATGCGGAGAAAGCAGGGTGTGAGTGCGTGTCAGAATCATTTCCTGACGAGGGAGACAAGGTGGAAGTAATCAGCAGAGCGCTGATGCAATATGACAGCCCCTAGAACCGCTGGTACACAGT
This sequence comes from Centroberyx gerrardi, assembly GCF_048128805.1. Classification (NCBI taxonomy): domain Eukaryota; kingdom Metazoa; phylum Chordata; class Actinopteri; order Beryciformes; family Berycidae; genus Centroberyx; species Centroberyx gerrardi. Next base: position 12,031,225 of record NC_135999.1, on the reverse strand, counting down.
TAAGAGCAGGAGAGGAAGGGGGAGAAAAAAAACACATCTCCCTACTGAAGGAGGCGGCAAGATTTGCACAAGCGACGTTTGGGTGGAAAGTAGATTTACGAAGTTCTAAAAGTTTGGTGGAAGAAAATCATATTCCCGGATTGTTTTGTCTGAGCTCATCTCCGAAATTATCTCCCCGGTGTAAAATTGTGTACTTTTTAAAATCTATCGCAATAAGGTCACACCATAAGCTACGTTAGATGTCCATTTGTTTAGAGCAGGGTTAGTAGTGTAAGCATTTCATTTCCACACTTCCAATTTGCTTCTTTTGTTGTACGGATCTGCATAAATAAAGTGAGGAGAGTTTAAGTAACCTGGAAGATGGATTTTGTCTGCTAGTTTCTGCAATCACAACCAACGTCCAGATGTTTGAGATGTAGATATTCTGAGCATTCTCCATAGGCTGGAAGAAAAAAAAATCAACTATCAACCAACATTCAGTTCCTTTTTCTGAAGAATTTCAATTAAATGAATTAAAATTTGTTCATGCATAACCATGAGTCAATGGGTATGTCCAATTTGGATAGAAGATTCACTAGCTGTGTCTGCAGAATGGCCAGCAAGGCACTTGGCTGACATGATCTTTCTCTGCTAATCGTGCCTGATTGTTCCTCTCCAGCTCTTTGAGGCAGGTGGATTGATTAGTGATCCTGGAGCCAATGCTGAGTGGAGTGAGAAGGCAGAGCGCTGGCATCGCCTTTCCCCCCGCTCCTCTCCATGTAACACACCTGTATATATATATATCTCTCTCACACATCTGTGTATCTCTATCACATATATTTCCATCTCTTTCTCTATGTCACCATCTCTCTTTCTCTCTCTCTTTCTCTCTCTCTCTCTCTCTCTCTCTCTCTCTCTCTCTCTCTCTCTCTCTCCTTCTTTCTCACACACACATGCACACACACACATGAACACACACAGACACCATCTGCTCATCCTGACAGGCACCAGCTTCCCGGGTACAGTAATTGATGAATGTGGAAGACTGTGCATTTAGGGTCTCCCCGCCTCTCTCTCCCCAACCCCAACCCCAGAGCGTAAATGGGCGAACCCCCCCCCTCCACCACACATGCACACACACACACACACACACACACACACACACACACAGAGGTGCAAGCCTGCTGATTGATTGATTGGGGCGGTAAGTTTCATGACGGCTAGTGACATTTCTCCACATCATGTCAAAGCCCCTGGCGGCAGGGCTCTAAGAGCGATCACTGAGGAATTAGGTAATCAAAGTCAGCAGGGATGGATTTCAGGGTGGCACCCATGCCATCGTCCATATAGTATTAAAGTAATGGAAGAATGCCTTTGTATAATCCAACATATGCAATGCAGCAGTTCAATAATATGTACTCATCTGATATCCCTTCACGTCCGATTCTCGTTCACCTAAAGCACATCGTTTGTGGTATTCATCGCTTCCTTAGGACAAGTGAGTGTTTTTGCTCCTGTACTCTGGATGTGAGTGTGGGGCGTTACTCATGGGTTTACTGATCCACATATTGAAACAACATAAAAATAATCCATGGCTGGTTGCTGCCAATCTTTAAAGCACTCTAGGTTAATCAGATTTTCTTGCAGCCAATACAGAGGATAGGATTCAACAAGCCAAAGTTGCAGTTCCCATTTAATGGAGAGATTGGCAGTGTGACAATCTGCCATATTTACATTAATCAAATATCAAAAATGGTGCATGACCTATAAATGATTCACAGCAATCTCTTAAAAACATTGCTGCTAGTTGTTAGGTAGACTTGCATTGCCAACTGTTAAAGAATATAGAAATATATCATCGCTCTATATTTGCATTTTAAAATACACAGACTGTTGCAGTAGAGCTGTGTTGTATGTGGGATGCTATAGAAGAGGTTATAGAAACGAATAAGCTTGCCATCTAGATTAAAAGCAAATTCCATTCGTATCTCTCATGGGGTTTTCATTCACTTATCTGTCAAGGTATCACTCATCCTTCAATTTATCCACCTACCCTTTCATCCATGCATCGACCCCATTATTCATCATCTGTCCATCCATCCATCTCTCCATTCATTCACCAACCCACCCATATATCCGCCCACCAAACCTGCTCAGTAGATCCAGTGGACCCATTACTCCCTGTTAACAAAAAGCACCACTTGGCTTTGCAGCTATCATTGACCAAAGAGTCAGACAGTACAGCATGGAAGTGTGGTAACACCCTGAGCATGTTGGTGCCTGGGCTGGATGTTGGGAGAGGAGATGGAGGAGCGAGGAGACGGGACGAGGAGGGTCGAGGTGTCACGTCCCATTGGGGTCATTTGATGGCGGCTACATTTACCAAAGCAAACAGCCTGGAGGAGCAGAGTACTTCACCTGTCGCTGTGGATTACACCATTATCACATCCAGCAGTCTCACAGAGTCCCGCTCCAACCACTCACAATTCAAAATTCATAGAACAAGCAGAATGGTGCGGCCTATGAAATGTTAAACTGCAGTAGATTTCAAATTTTCAAGGAGGCGTTGAGTTACTTGCCGATAGGAGCTGACTGTACTGCTGGGTCATTGTGTGTGAAACCGTTAAAACTTTTTGGTACTTTGGGACAATGAAAGTAGTTACAAAGCAGTTTGGTATGTCAACATGATGTGCAAAGCTACATTAACATATTCCTCAATGGGATATTCAATATTACTATGATGCTATGCAGACTATATAAATTCAGTATTGAACTGTAACAGGAATCTTCAGGTTCATAAGGGTTTCAATATGAAGTAAATAAAATGAAATACATGTATAGCCAGTGAAAAAAAAAAGTGTTTGGGGGTGCCAAAAATATATTTTAGTGATTTGGATCCAGAATAGATTCAAGTCGGCGGTCAAAAGCAATTTGGAGTGCCGGATGCATAGTTGTTTACGTTGCGTGAATATCACATATTACATTTAATTTAAACTTAAGCAAATAGCCCAATAGGCAATGCAAAAATGACAGTTCCTTCTGCATTTCAGCACAGAGATGCTGCACTTTAGCCCTCCAGCTAGTGACTGGAGGTAGATTTAGATACACCACACTTACCCTGCAGCAATGCCAAGGCACTCATAATACTGTGGTTTAGCTAGGCGGCACATAGGACAGCAAAAACAGCACAAAAGACATATCCAGGGTAAAGAGCCGTCCCTGGAGAGAAGAGTGACACCGCGGAGTCCCTCTTCTCCTTCTCACCAGCGTGATTAATAACCCCTGTGCCCCATAATCTCTCCATCATCTATCTATGTAAATGCCCCCGGACCCGCAGCGCCAACACACTTTGACTGATGGCTGTTCCACAGCATTGGGCTCAGTATGCGTGTGTGTGTGTGTTTGCGTACGTGCCTGCAGGCATGCGTGTGTGTGCGTGTGTGTGTGTGCATCTGTTTATATGTGTGTCGGGGTGTGATTGTGTGTGAGAGGAAAGAGAAAGATGGGCACATTGTCACATGGTCCTTCTCCCTTGTCACACCTACGACCTCAAAGACCCGGAGACGGTTGTTGTCCAATACGAACACTGTAAGTAAACACAGTGGGAAAGGATGCTGCAGCACACAGGAAGCAGCAAAGGAGTTTGCTCACACAAAACAGGAAAAAGTGACAAAAATAGATTTGGCCAAACAATTCAACACATTCTCTCAAGGTTGACCTCAGGCAGCACCTCAGTAACCGCAAGACTGAAAGACCCTCACCCATTTTATCCACTTGGCATCGTCCAATTCCAATAAATAAGGGGAAGAGGATTAATTAGGCATTTTAAAGCACAGTTTTAAACATTACATCAGTTATTTATGCATTTAACATATTTATGAATTTTAACAATAGCGATTAGATTCTGTGAAAGCGTCTCTTGTTCCTCTTTAACAAGGTTTTTTGACGGTTTTAACTTGGTTTTTACTAATTGGGGCTGAGCTCGCTGGCACCGCCCCCCAGTGCATCCCATATCACACCATCTGTTTGGCGCGACCAGGAAGCAACAGGAGAGTGACTTGGTGAGAGTTTGTTTGAGAGTTATTGTTCTTTATAATGTGGAAGATCCATTGGTTTATTGTTATCTGGGTTTAGTTGCAGGGAGACAGAAGGGGAAACAGATTTGAGCCTGTGACTTGGTGCGGGAGCAGCCGCTTGTCGAGTGTGCGCCCTCGACAAGGACGCAGAGGCACCGGCTTCGCAGGCGGCTGGGGGACGGATTTAGTGGGCAGAGTAGATTGCAGGGAATGGTGACATTGTCTCACCCCAAGTCCCATACAGCCTTCAAACTCTGCCTATACCTGTACTGGTTTATAAGGGTAAAAGTGTTATAACATGATTGGCGTAGCAAAGCATAGCTCCTATCTACAGTTCCCAATTTCAGACTGTGATATAACATATGCCATACTATTTACTAGTGAAATCTGGATAATATGGGCTTAAGATCCAAATATTTAATGTTAATGTTGTGGCAATGGTGCAACAATATAATGTTTCTGGTATATATCACTCAAGCTTTAAATCAGTGGATAGGGAAATTGTGTCAATCTAGACATGCAAATAAAGTTTTTTTTTTCTTACTTTTGAAACTAAAAGGGAAATTTAAGGGGAAATTTGTTCAGGTGGAATTTATATATGATTTGAGGATATATGTGTGTATGTGTTTGCATCCAGCATGTGTGTGTCTGTAGCTCTGTAATGCCTGATCCATGTATGGGGGATGGTGAGTGCTGATCCAGACAAGAAGGATGCTTTGCGTTTTTTGAACCATGAGATCCCTCGGGCAGTTTTGGGCACAAAGACAGGAGACGAGGGAGATATGAAAAGGTCAAGGAGCCACATTGTCTTAATGTGCAATTGACTGGCGTTGTCTGTCGGAGGACAGAGGAGGAAATAAGAAGGGAATCTGTTTTAGATAGATCCGGCTGCAATGTTTATATTTCAATGGTTAAATCACAATAGTCATTGTTGAACCTTTTTTGTTGTCTTGTAATTGAGTATTTACCTTTCAAATAAATATATATGTTGTTTTCTCTGATACATCACCATCTCCACATATACACAAAACCAGAGAAAGCATAGAAAGGAAAAGATATAGAGAATAACAATAACTGTTTACATATGGAACAAGGAACAAGCACAAACACATGTTCCTCATGGAAAGGTACATCAACACTTACTCTCCTTGATGGAAATAAGGAAGCGAGTGCTACTTGGAATTCTGCTCTGACCGGTTTGGATTACAACATTATTCTCCTACCACTGATTATATTCTATAATTTAAAACCTGCACGTTGCCCATTCGGTGATCTGAAGCATAATGATTCCTGCGCTTCTTGTCATTACCGGTGTCAAGAACCTAACAAATCTTGACCTGATTCTGGTTTTAATGCCTAGAGTAAACCTGATCCGATTGGCTAATTATCAAGCCAACTCAATCTTGTAATTGATAATTACAGCTGACTGATTGTTGGATAATTACAATGCAACTGAAATGAAAACAGACATTTATTGATTAGATGCTAAACGCTGTTTAGAGCCCATTCACTCTCATGATGCCGTACCAACCAAAGTTAATTTTATTTTTGAATCTATGGTTCTGTGTAAAAATTGTTTTCACGTCTATAATATAAGATTATTACAAGATATTTTTTATTACAAGTTATTTTCTGGAAAATAACAATAACAATAACAATAACATAATTTGAACAACTTTCCATTACAACTGTATGTAATTGATATTACAAGTACAGTTCAACCCCTCACAGCCCATTGTTACATTTATTGTATTTATTTATTGCAATATAATTAAGCAATCAGAGATTTATTTACTACAGAACATTGCAGCTCAGTTACAAACCCTCTGCACAAGTTTATTTGACAGTATCAGATGGTCAAATACATTCATGGAAATGGTCCCACAATGTTCAGCCTAACACTAACCAACTAACTAAATATAATAGTCATAATAAATGATCATCCAGTTTAAAAATGTATATTTGCAAATCAAGCTAGCACATGTTAGCTGATGGGGTTCCTCGAAAAATCCTCATTTTTTTTACAGTGTAGATGAGGGTCTCAGATTTACTCTTTTTTCTCTTGGATTGTTTTTGTCTTAGTTAACCATAATAATTCACCAAAATGTCAGTTAAATTATTTATGTAACATTTGCATGCAGTGCAGTGTTGAGGGGACAGACACCTGTGAACAGCTTCTTCGTGTCCCCCAGTAAATCAGCACTTCCTGTCTCTCTCCTGGAGCAACAGCCAATCAATGCTCCTCTGCGGACGGGGACAGCTCCAGTCTCTACATGAAGCAGCAAACATGGATGCAAATTCCTAGAAGTGGTATTTTTCCTTAAAAAAAAAAAAAAAAAAAAAAAAAAAAGATCAAATCTTACAACGGCACCCGCTGACTTGATGATAATTACCAGGGCTTGATTATAAGACAAACTGAGTCACTCTGGTTTTTGCTTGTGTGTTTACAAGCGAGCTCCAATTACCCAGTCTACCAAGTCTAACAAGCGCATGAGAGAGGGGAGGGGAGGGGAGGGGTGGGGGTGATGGGGGGGGGGGGGGGGGGGGGGGGGGGAGTATCTACACACCAAACGACGTTCCCTAACCCCTTCTCTCCCTTAACTGTGAATCCCAGTATCCGGAGGACAGCCGGCCACCAGCTCCCACACTCCAAAGAACCTTTTTCAGAGAGCCGTCCTCGCACAGCTCTTCAGAGGGGAGACATGTTGTTAATAATTAAGGCTGTGGCTGGAGGCACAGGGAGGCTAAACTTCCTCTAACAAGTGGCTCTCTGACAGCGCAGACATATGGCTCTAGCTTCCCCATATTCTCCCCAGCCCTCCAGACTTGTGCATTTCACACACGTCCAAGGCGGGGGGTGAAAAACCTCCATCGCGACTGCCACAGAACAATAAATCAAATTCCTAATGGTCGGCAGCAATCGGATAATTATGAGTGTGGCCGCATGGCGCGAAAGGGAATTTTCTCCTTCAAATTGAGTTAAGTATTTAGCTTGATTTCTTCACATTGCCGAGAAGGTCCGGGACAGTAGGTCACGTCGTCGTTTTGCTTGTAACGGAGAGAGCCCCCCCAATGTGGTAATTTGAATGAATTTGAATTTGAAACTAGTTAACCTAACACTTTGAAGCAATTAAGGATCTGTTATTGGATAGAGAAGCTATGGCAGAGGCAACACAAATTTCTCATCACTGTCAGAAAATATTTTCCGCTTGACGTAAAGGTTTCAGCTGCCCACTTTTCCAAATGTAACTCTTATTTTACAGCACTGTAGCACACACACTGATACCAGCGTCTCTAATCTATTATTGACTGACTGTCAATTTCCTCATTATGCAAGCTGGGTTAGAGGCTTGTCTACTCCTGTGACTGTAGTAATGACTAAGCCTGGGAACCAGAGCCAGGCTGAAACTCGCCATGTCACACCCATAAATAATGACTGCTAATGAATTACGGTTGCCCATTAGGAACACATCAAGACCAT
>NC_135999.1:10022468-10042468 GCF_048128805.1 Centroberyx gerrardi | reverse complement strand
GTTCAGTGTCTTGAGTGATGCCGAACGGAATTTCAAAAATAACTTCACATGCACAATTTAAAAGACGAGCATGCCTCATTATTTCATGAGGGCAAACTATCTAATGAAAAAAGCCGTAAACTGTGCCTTCTTGACAAATGTCTGTATTTTGTCCTGAGCCCACTTAAATGAATGAATACATACATACAATCTAGTTGACAAAAAAATGATCTTTGGACAATTTTATTCAAGGTATTTGCATGATTTTGTTAACATTCTTGTGGTTGCCGTCTAGGTCTGGGACAGCATGGTAAGTTCAGATGGTAAGTTAACATGAGGCAGACGTATTCACAAACAGCTACTCTGGCTAATACACACAAACAACACACACCTGTATGGTAGAACTTCCCAGAGAAGCCCAGGTTGAAGGTAAAGTTGGAGATCTGAGAACGCAGCTGTTTCTGAGTGTCAAGGAGAGTCTGCAGTCATAGATAGATAGATAGATAGATAGATAGAGAAAGAACAACAAAGTTAGAATCATATCCAACCCCTTCAACCATGCAGACAGACAGAGTATATTAGGTTCATCGCTCCCTAGCCAGCAGTTGTAGAGATAAACACCTGATATGTCTACTTCAAGTCTTATGTCTCTCTATTGTATATTTAGACTACCTCTGCTCCCTCTGAGGGACTGTCATGATGGCTGTGTGTGTGTATGTACTCTGGTTGTGTGTGTGTGTGTATATGTGTGTGTGTGTACTCATCAGTGTTTATCCTGCAACTTGACGATGGCGATGCTATTCCTCCTGACTACTGTAACAGTGCACACACACACACACACACACACACACACACACACAGACGTCCCATTAGAGAACCTCATAAAAAATGCATTTTGCCTGTTGTTGTTCTTCTGTTCTGAATATCTCTTAGCGTTCTCCACGCTGCGCCTGTTCTTAAAGCCACCTCCGTCTCCAGTTCCAATCCCGAATCAGGATGTTCTCCACTTATTTAATGACTTCATTAGTTTACTGGCCTTTAAACAAAGGCTCCGTAATGAGTGTTAACTAAAGGGAGCGCACACACGCCGGTGCACATGCACACACACAGACAGTAATGCAAGTTAATGAAGGTCAGTGCATTAGTAGCCTCTGGAGGGTGGACTAATAACCCCCACACACACTCCTCCCTTCTCATCACTCTCTCCATCCATCCCTAACACTCTTCTAGCAAGTAAGAACATGCACCCCCCCTCCCTCCCTCCCTCTCTCTCTCTCTCTCTCTCCCTCCGTCCTTGCCACCACCCCTTCCATCACCTCTGCTTCTCCCTCTTTTCTTCCACCCGCCCGTTCTAAGAACCTGCAACCCCCGCCCCATCCATCTTTCACCCCCCCTCCCCGTCCACCCTCCCACCCCCCCCTTCTCCATCTCTCCCTCGCCCGCTCCGTGAAAATGTCACATTCTCAGGAGACGGGGCCTGTTCTGATTTGAAAGGAAGGCTGAAGCAGCGTGGAGGAAAAGATCGCTCTTTCTCTTTCTCCCTCTACCTCTCTCCTCTTGCTCTTTTCTCTCTCCCGCTCTCCCACTCCATCTTCTCGCTATCACCGCACTTTTTCCCCCACCGTTCGTTCCCTCAACCCTCTTTGTTTATTTTTCAACCTCATATCTGGCCGTATATCTTTCAGTCGGCTCGGTCTCCACACACCACATCTCTATTAACAATCTTTGCTGGTTTTAATCGATCCCACAGCACAGAGTGAGGAACCCTTCCTGATTTATGAGACCTGAGCAGCTGATGCCAGAGTCAGGATTCATTGGCAGTGCCAGCCAGTCGCTCTCTCTCTCTCTCTCTCTCTCTCTCTCTCTCTCTCTCTTTCTCTCTCTCTGTCCCACACACACACACACACACACGCACACACACACAAATATATAAACACAGAGCATCTTCATTAGGTTTAATCTAATGGTGTTGAAGATGACTGCATGTTGACAGATGTGCACAGCTCCCTAATCTGATCCTCTGTCTCCTCCGTTATGACATGCTTTACATCTTAAATTCACACAAACACACACACACACACACATCCACAACCACAAATGTGTAGACACAGACTTAAAATTAAGTTTGCAGCTGAGTGCTTTGCATTCTAACTCAATACACATTCCCCGGTGTGCTTGGACCAAATGCATTATTAACGTGAGTGAGTATGTGTGTGTGTGTGTGTGTGTGTGTGTGTGTGTGAGTGAGTGTGTGTAGGTATGTGTGTGTGTGTGTGTGCGCAAACATGCAGTAGTAGATTAGTTTCAGCCCCCCGTTTGTATTCTGCTACCTAACAGCCGTAGCGCAAACCAAAACAGCTGCACCTGCTTGTGATGCCTCAGTGAGCCTCGATACCACATGCCAATTAGTTGGCCTTTGACCTGTTTTTCAACTACAAGCACAAATGACTGATCATTAGATTGATTCCTTATTAGTAGGCGCTGAAAGAACAGGCTCAGGATTTAACTACTACCTTGAGTGTTTTTCTCAGAAACAGAAAGCCTTCATCTCTTGGTAGAAGATCCATGCCCGGCGAGGAAAAGGAGTGCGCTTCTTGTGGGCAGAAACACTGAGCACATGACAAAACCCTTATTCTGGCTGTCTGGGACAATGAAGTCCTCTCCTGCTGTTTTTTTCTGAAGGTACCGCTAGCAGATCTGGGAGAATGGAAGGCTTTGAGCAATACGGTGCCAATCTGTCCGCCGGATACCGGAGCTCAGAGCCGGGGACGGTTATAAAACGGGGCATAAGAGATCCTCTAAGAGAAAGGAGGGGGATTTGGATTAGCAGGAGGTGGGACTATGTAGCATGTGAGAGATCTTGACAATCCTGGTGATGAAGGTAAACACACACTGGGATTAGCGGTTAGCGATAGCCCTCCTTTCTGTGCCCAATCCTACAGCTGCCTAACACTGCTAGTGTCAGAAGCAATGCCAGTATGTCTCTCTCTCTATCTGTGTGTGTGTGTGTATGTGTGTGTGTGTGTGTGTGGTGAGCGTCAGATGAGGTGCCAGCTAGATGTTGGGGTTCAAACACATGGGAGACAGGCATCTGGACAGCTGGCATTCACTGCCTTACACAAACCCTTCTCTCCCCACCACCACTCCACTATATCCCCATTCTGTCATTCTCGCCTTTTCTCCGTTTCTTTTCCCTCAACCGGGAGAGAATTCCCCAGCCTTTGCGCTTGCGGTAGAGATCTAATAAAATAATAAAGATAATTGTAAAAGAATCTATTTGTGAGTGGGAATTTATTTATGTGCAAACAGATGTAGAGCTTTTCACACAAGAAACAAGATCGATTTTAGAGGGTTTAATTTTTGTGAAGAAGCAGGTCAGACTTCTCGATGCGTCTACATGAGTGTGCATGTGCTTATTTGTGCATGTGTGCATGCGATGCGTAGACCAACGACTTTAACTGGGTCAGGCATTTCTATTTGATGAGCAGGAAGAGCACTTTACCAGCAAATGCCAATCTTCCTTTTTTTTTTGCTTTCTCTGTTTCCTTCTCCGTCTCGCCTCCCTCCTTGCTTGTCAAGCTTCAAGTCCGTGTAGCTTTTTCCATCCCAGTGTTGTACCGAACCATCCACTTCCCTTCACAGATTCGAGGCACTTGTGATTGCTTTGGCATCGCTACACCTACACTAAATTCTACTTGGCAGCCCCTCAAGGATTTTGAGTTTCAGTGATTACTGTGACCAAAAAAAAAAAACCTGCTTGATTTTCTGAAAAAATGCATGGCACACGGCCATGTTCTCAGAGTTAATTTGGAGTAAAAGTGAGAGCATTGGCAAAAAATTGTGCCTCAAATAAAAAGTTGCTGAGATGATTTGCGCGTTGACAATTGATTTAATTATACTCTTCATTACAATAAAATTGCAGTGACTTGTAAACATTGGGCTTCCAGTCTTTCTCACAATTTTTCACAATTGCAAACCCCTGAAATATTTGAAGAATGCTTTATTGTTTTGTTTTTTTTAAATATGGTGTAAAACTAGTAGTTCCCTGTGGGGCTGAGTTGTATAAATGCACTCGTCCAGATCAGGGGGTAAATGAGAGCAGATGTCAGGAAGCGACATACTGGAAGGAAGAAAATATCCTCCTCTGTCTTCCTCTAAATCTCTTTTTCCCCCTTCCCCACCTGCAACTTTATATCATTTTAAAAACATTAAGACCTAACATATTTTTAGAAGGGTGCCAGAGATTACCATGCACTAAGTGAGTAGCGCATGCAGCTTTCTCAAATTCTGTCTCTAATTTAGCAATAGCAATAGCAAATGAGGTTGGAGCCATTTCAATTTTCTCACAACATCAGCTGTGCAAAAAAAAAAACATTTTTGTGTTGGTGAAACAAAAGTAGTTTAATAGCTTGCCTAATGTGACTATAGGCCAAAAACTCTCCTTTTCCTTCTCTTTTTACATTGGTTTTGAAATGTTTTTTTGCCAGTTCTATTATTTCTGTCTTTTCGTCATTGCTGCTGTAATAATATTTGGCGAAGTAATAAACGGATATGGAATCAGCTCAGTTTCATTGACTAAAATGGCAAATATGCGTCATACTTAATTAGGTCTAAAGATTAACTTTAAGTAGGACTGTACAATAAATTACTGACTACTAAGCCACAAAGTTTCCCAGAGGCTTTGTCTACTGTAATGAAAAATGGGCAAAATCTCTCTACTTAATAAACCATCAGTGGAAATGTTGCCCACTTTATTCTTCAAATAAGTATTAAACTTTAAGACTTGGGCCAAATTTACACAGAGAAAAGATACACATTAAGATTTTAATTTTAGGTTATTGTCAAAACAAAGTGATGTTAAGTCGATCCGGCTCTATGTGCAATGGGAGTGCATGTGCTTCTGGGTTCATGTATGTTCACATGTGTGTGTGTGTGTGTGTGTGTGTGTGTGTGTGTGTGTGTGTGTGCTCTTCACTTAGGAGCATGTGGTGCCATTGCAGAGAATTGGAGCTCGGAGAGGACGAGAGCGAGAAAAGAGTGAGAGAGAGGCTGAGGGAGGAATACAAATCGGCTGTAGATGGTGAGGAGAGGGTGAGGAAGAAGGTGAGCAGAGGAGTGGGGGGGAAGAGGAAGAGGTGATAAAGAGAGATCTGAAGACCAGAATCAGACACCTGCCTGACGACCCCTTCCAGGGAGAGAGGGAAAGAACGATGGAAACCTGCATGCATGAATGAAATACACACGCACAGACACACACATACGCGTCTCATTGATGGGAGTTTTTGACTGGCATCATCCCTCATTTTGAGAAATGTCATCCATGGGGTGCCTCCCTGTGAATCATTTTAATAGAGGAAATACAGCTGTGTGTGTGTGTGTGTGTGTGTGTGTGTGCGCGTGCGTGTGTGTGTGGAGTCGGGGGGGGGTGTGTGTAGGTATTGTTTGTCACCAGATGAACTCGTGGGGTGAGACTAATGAAGAGTGCAGAGAGAAGGAGGGTGGCATTTTAATTGGCCTCTCTCTCTCTGTCTCCCTCACTCCATCTCTCGCTCCGTCTCTCTCTCTCTCTCTGGGAGAGCAGGAGATTGGATGTTGGCTTTACAGAGGTAGAAAGGGATTTCTAACATTGGGGCTGCAGATGCCTTGTCCTACTAATTGGTCAATAACAGGCCCCGCTCGATGCTCCGATGCTGCGTTACACATAAGCTGTGTTTGTAGGACGAGGGATGAGGAGGGATTTACATTTTCATGTAGTTTGCGCGCGATTCCTAATTACCACTTTTGCAATGCTAAAATAACATTTTCTGCACAATACTTAGAGATGTCTTGACATGGTTGGGAGGAAAGAATTCTATTTATCAGCCCATCTTGGAACAAATGGCAAGATTTGCTAATCAAACAAGATCCAACCATGAATTAATAAGTGTTGACTTACCAGAAAGCCCTGGCATCACGACAGAGAAAATGAGACATGAAGGGGAGATACGGTACAATGAAACGGTTGATGTGACTGTATGCATGTGTGTATATACTGTACAAGGTGCATATGTGCACACACACTCATCACCTAACACCTTGTTCAAGCTCTACCATGACAAATCTACCTGAAGCTCTCCATCTCTGTGGGGAGTGATGCAACAAATTACCAAATTCGTCTTCCTCCTCCTCCTCTCCTCCGCTCCCTCATTTCCCTTCAGCGTTTTGTTTCTCTGACACTGCTCAGTTAGCTGCTAACTCTTCCCCTAGGCGCCATATTCCACCTGCCCCTCCCTTCCTCCCTCCATCTCCGTCTCCTTGCCTTCCTTCTTCCTCCAGTCCCTCTCTCTGTGATTGCCAACTCTGCTGAAGGGAGAGGCAGACGGAGAACAGAGGAATTGCACATGGAAGCGACAGGAGTGTTTGGGTTTTCAAATGGTATCTCTCTCCGACTCTCTCTCTCTCTTTTTCTACCCCTGTCTCTATCTCTCCATCTCTCTCTCTCTCTCTCTACCTCTCCCTCCATCCCCCATCTCCCTATCCTTCTGTTATGGCACTGGCTCATCCTCATGTATATTTATGCTACAAAGCTGAAAAGTCAGGCAGACTTAAAATGAAAACTCCAACTAGAGAACGCTTGTGTGCTCGTTTTGCGAGCGTGTGTGTATGTGTGTGTGTGTGTGTGTGTGTGTGTGTGTGTGTGCGTGCGTTTGTGAGTACGCACACTTTTTCTCCTCTTTGGATCCAAGCATCTTTTATATTCAAGGGTGGAATTCCTCTCCACTTCACCACCCACTGCACTCCTGTTTTCTCAATCCCCATTCCTCTCCTCTCCTCTCCTCTCCTCTCCTCTCTCCTCTCTCACTTTCAACCCCGGACAGGTGGCTCATTTTTTTCTGTGCATGACGGGACAGGTGTCAGCCATTGACGGGAAGTGACATTCTAATCTAAAGAAGTGATTCACAAACACCCACACACTAACACACACACACACACACATACACACAGACACACACCTCCCTACCATGTACATTCTGTGACAGTGTGGCTGCAGTGAGACGGGCAGATGCCCCTGGTCTCGTCTCATGCACATCACCGCAGCACAGCATAAATCTCACCTGTCTCAGTCGCACACACACACACACACACACACACACACACACACTAAACTCACCAAACACAGTTTGATTTGCCCTGGGCAAAGACACAGCAGGAGAATGTGATCACAGATTTCAAACAAAATTCCTTGTGCAGAAGAGAGTTTTATCAAGCGACACACCAGGAAACCTGAGAGGATTTTTCTCTTATTCAAAATATTAGCTTTCCCTATAAATCAGTGTTTGCATGCATGTGTGTGTATTTGTGCATGTGTCTACGTGTGCAGGTGCACATCTGTGTGTGTGTGTGTGTGTGTGTGTGTGTGTGTGCTCAAGCATGCGTGTGTGTCGAAACAATAGCCGCCTTGAGAGGCGGGCTGCATGGCTGACTCTCCTTTAGTCTCCCTAAGAGGAGGAACGTGGGAAAAGAGGAATAAGTGCCATTCATCTTTTCACCGGCTCATTCACTACCTCTCTTTCTCTCTCTCCCCCCCTCCTCTTTCTCTCTTTCACTCCCCTTCTTTGTTCCCTTAAATGGCCTCTTTACTTCTGGCTAAACCTCCATTTGAGCTAAATACCCTCTCGCTGTACCCCAACACACACACTTTGCACAATACGCACTTGGTACACAACGCACACACACGAGACAACACACACACACATACGCACACGCATAAGCTTTTCCCAGATATCCCCTCGCTGCACCCGCTGCCCAGGCTACAATCCTCTGCAGCACTCTCTTGCTAAAATCTTGCAACGTAGCAAATTAATTCCTTAAGTAAACATTCATTCATGTCACTGTCGCACGAGCATCCATTACTGTTTTCAGAAGTTGACAGCAGCATGAAAAATCGAATCCAACACCCTTGACCCTGCCTGAATTCTCTCTTTACCTTCTCTCTCTCTCACTCTATCTTCCCCTCTGACACACACAACCGCACGCCCTCCACCCTTCCGTACCTTCACATCCTTGGCGTTCATGCGTGTCCCTTCCTTCCCCACGAAAATGTCGTCTATATCCACCATGATGTGGCGGTCCAGACCCAGGGACAGCTTCCTCTCTGTGAGGTAGGCGATGGCGTCCACCAGGATGAGTCTGTGGAGCCAGTAGCCCAGTCCCTGTCCGAACAGCACCCTCCTCACCCCGTCGTAGAGCCCCATGTCCTGCACCACCGTGGCTTGGAGGCCGAGGCTGAACCCGGGGGCCGGATTGTCCCCGCTGCCGGCCCCGGGGGCTCCCTCCCTGGCCCGCGCCTGCAGCACGGCCTGGTAGGTGGAGTGGTTGGAGGAGAAGGAGGTCCAGTCCTCCCCGGGCAAGGCCCCTCGCTCCATGCCGGGCTTGGTCAGGTGCAGGAGGGGAGAGCTGGACGCCACGCAGCAGTCCCGCAGCGCCTGGTTGGTCCGCAGCACCAGCGGCAGGCCTCGGAGTTTGAGGAGCGGCGGGGAGTTCTCGTTGGAGCGGTAGAAGCCTATGATGCCCACGCGGTACTCGCTGCAGTACTGGTGCAACAGCTGCCGGTTCCACGTGTCGGCGTGGGCGTACTTCAGCAGGTTCTCGTAGATGATGAGCGAGTACCGCCCGCGGCCCTTCTCGGTCAGCGGCGGCAGGTCGCCCTTCCCCGGGGCGATCTCCATGCGGAACTGGAAGCGCGCCGACTCCAAGATCGCCACGATGTCCTGGCCCAGCTGGGAGTACTGGGACTCCACCAGCACCAGCGCCACGGGGTCCGTGTGGACGTGCGTGTGCGGCGGGTTGGGGGGGTAGGGGTACGGGAGCGGACGGTACGGGGACAGGGGCAGGGGCTGGGAGCAGGCGGGCTCCGGGGACTGGCCGAGCTGCATGGAAGGGGAGGAGTTGGTGAAGAGGAAGTAGGCAGAGAGGAGGAGGGAGAGGAGACAGCAGGAGGCCAGCAGGAGGAGCAGCCTGCGCAGGTGGCGGCGGATTCGCACGGCCACCGTCATCGCTAACCGGGGGTGTGTTATGTATAGCAGACAGAGGATCGTGTGTATGTGTGTGTCTGTTTGGGTTGCTGGAGCCCGAGAGAGTGCGTGTGCCAGTTTTTGGGGGGTTTAAGGAGCCCAGGAGAGTGTGTATCTTGTGTGTGTCTGTGTGTGTATGTGTGTGTGTGTGTGTGTGTGTGTGAAAAAGGACCAAAGCCGCTCAGGGGTGTGTCATGTCACCATGGCAGGTGGAGGAGGGAGCTGTGCCTGATGTGGGGGAACAGGGGTCCTCTGTCTTGAGAATAGACGGTGTGGATTCTCTCCTTTCCGATCCTCACGGAGGATTCACACACAGAGACGGAGCAACTGATGATTAATGTCTGCAGAGATAGGAGACAAGGAGAAAAGAGGAAAGAGTGAATTCGTTGGGCAAGGTTGAATAGTATGCATCAGCCCTGTGTGTGTCTGTGTGTGTGTGTGTGTGTGTGTGTGTGTGTGTACCTAGGTTGTGCCACCCTAGGGAAAGTGAGGGCACAGCTGGTAACTACAGAGCTGATTGAAAACAACCTGCATCCTCGGGGCTTATCCAACCCCTACACACACACACACGCGCGCGCAACACACACACACACACACACAAAATGACATCACTCTTAAAAACACAAACACAACGCAAAAACCCAATCCTCACAAATAAACAACAGCTGGTTGTGTGTTAATACGGCAGTGTGGGGAGGCGGATAGGAGCTCGCCTAATCAGTCCTATAAAGCTCTACAGAGAATTGCTCTAATTGTGCACCACTCTGTGCACTTCTGTCCTTATTCCTGCACCTAATCGTCTGAATTACCACAAAATTGGAGTTGGAATCCTTTTGCTGGGAGCACTAATCTGAGGGGAGCCCCTGACAGGGTGCAGGGACGGGAGCGAGCGAGCGAAAGTACAAGAATAAGAGAGACAGAGAAAAAAAGAGCAGAGAGAGGAACAAAATGCAATGAATTATAGAAAGAGACAAAAAAGACTAGGATTAGCATCTTAATGTATGTGCCGGGAGCCAGGGAGAAGAAAAGATCCCACAGCATCTCGCTCTCTTTTCTCTCTACGTCTCACTCTCCCCCTCTCTCTATCTTTTTACCCCCCCCCCCCCCCCCCCTTCCTTTCTCTCCTTCTGTCTGGTTGAATATCAATAGTCTTTCCTCACTTTCCTCTTCCTTCTTTCCTCACTCCTAGCCTTCATCTGAGAACACATGAGAGGAGAAGGTCATAGGGGAGGGACCCCAATCGTTTTCCTCAAATACAATTCCAGGAAATGAAAAAAAAGAGGAGGGAAGGAATATTTAATGACAATTGAGATAAACATTTTCTCTATAGCAATTCGAGTGCGGGTGAAAGTAGCATGTAATTACTTCTACCTTTCACGAACACAAAGGCCTGTGTCATGTACAATAATGTTGGGATCATGAGTTGCCTGAATTTTTTAATTACTTCCCGCAGAGTTAAGAGTTTGATTGCACTCTAATGAATACAGGAGACAGGAGCGCAGCGTACACACACAGCCAGAGAGAGAGAGAGAGAGATGGTTAATTCAAACCGGTGTTTTATATTTAATAATTAAAATGTACAATTGTGAGGAAGGGAAACTAAAGCGGAGTGCCTCCACTGTATGTGGATGTATATTCCATACTAGAGCCCTATAAGAACCCTCATCTTAATAATGAGTGCTGGTTTAACCTGTTACTGTGTGTTTGTGTCTCACTAAAAGGGGCCACGGGAGGGCGCTGGAATTGAACACACAAGAAAACTGTTCGTCCTCTGATGAAAGTTTTCGCCTGTCATTTTAATAACCCTAATCCGATATAATGAAGTATGCATGCAAGAAACTCAAAGTATCACAATGTGTGTTTCATGCATTTTGTAGGCCTATTAGGCTACACAAACAATCAAGAGAACAATCAAGTTTTTATCAAAATTTGAATTTGAATTGAAAAAGGAAGCTGTAGCATACTTGAAAATCAATAGTCTTTGCAATCTCTGTAATTTAATTAGTGGTCTGTTTTATAATTATAATAATTATTGGACGGTATAGGCAGACATAATCTATAAATAAGTACATCGGTATTTTTATCTAACCATCCAATATACATTAGATTAACCATTAAGGTTAGTGCAGTCATATTATTAGGAGTAAAACGCGAAAAAACTGAAAATTCGACTAAAGGGATAAATCTGATATTGTGCCAGATGCGTGTGCTGCAAAACCCCTTAATTTAGATAGAAAAAGAAACAATCCGCAGCATAAATATCCCCTCTCAACTGCTCGGTAACAGGCCGAAAGATAAACTCAAAGTAGCAGAGGATGACATTAATCTAAGCGCTGAGAGTTGGCCATCCCGTTTTCTGCAGCGGGAGTTCACTGTGATGAAGGAGCGACCGACTCGCCCACTTACCTCTTGCCGGGGCGGAGGCGCTGCCGCGTGGGAAGACGGAGTGACGGGGGAGCGGCGAGTGTGAGGCTGCGTCGGGCGGGTCTGGGGCTCCTGTCTCGCTGGCGCACCACTCCGGTGTGTTTTGGACGCTGAAGCGTTGTGCCATCTCCCCTCTCGCTACCCACCACTAGAGCAGCAGAGGCGGCCAGCCGGAATGATCCGCTCTCCTCCCCCCATTCACCATTCTTCTCTTTCTCTTACTCCCGTCTCCTCTCCTCTCCTCTCCCCTTTTTCTATGCCTCCTCGTCCCTCCGCTGTCTCTGCTGTTTAAGGTGGAGATTAGGCGGCGAGCGGACGGAGAAGCGCCGATATCGGGCTGTCTGTTAACGACTGACTGCCGTGCGTAAATGCTCCGGTTTAAGAGCGCCTACACAAGTGGAGGCGACCGAGGGAGGGAGGGAGAGAGAGAGAGATAGAGGGGGAAGGGGCGGGGGAGTTTAGGGGTGTGTGTGTGTGTGTGTGTGTGTGTGTGTGTGTGTGTGTGTTTGGGGGTGATTGACACAAACAGCCTTTTTCTCGGGCATCAGTGATCACGGTCCCGGTAAAAGCTCACGGCCCGTTAGTTGGTGTTAGTCGGATGCAGGATGTCACACCCGGATACGCACCGGTGCAAGTTAATGTGGCGCGCCCTGCTGATCTCTCCCGCTCTCTGCACTACTTGTAGTGCTTTAGGGTAAAAAAAACAAAAAAACAGCAAAAGAATGAACACTTCATTTTGAATATTATAGCCTAGACTACAGAATGCTAATCCATTTTTTTTGTATTAGATTGAATAATTATGGATGGAATGGATGAGAAGACATTATTTCTGTATTCTGACATTCAAAATAATTAAGCTGCTATTCACTCCTACTCCCCCACAACATGCTCTCTCTCTCTCTCTCTCTCTCTCTCTCTCACACACACACACACACACACACACACACACCCACACTCTGCCACTCACACACCCCTATCTTTAGTTCTGACCAACTAATCCTTGGTTAAGTCTAACCATTGTGTTTCAGAAAGCTGAGAAGGTTTCAAATAATGTGCATAGTTTCCATTAGTGTTGCTTCATTTAGACCTAATGTGTCCAACTGGCGGGCACACACACACACACACACACAGACACACACACCCACACCCACACACACACCAGCCCCATTACTTCCTCAGAGTGCCAATCAAACCAAGCACAGGAACGCCAATCATGCTATGTTTCTAACTTGATTAGTTGTTTCTTTTCCCCCACACTAGTTCATCAATCTCGCTAACCCATTTGCACTGACACAAGCACACACACACACACACACACACACAGTGGAAGTCAATTTACTCTCACCTCAATAGGGCTGGGGTGCCCCTCATTCACATTGTAATGGTCTTACAATAGAGTTTCTTTAGGGTGTGCCTGAGTGTGTGTATGTGTATGTGTGTGTGTGTGTGTGTGTGTGTGTGTGTGTGTGTATGTGTGTTGTGTGTTTGAGTACATATGTATTCGATGCATCAAAGTAGTTTCAAAGAAAATAATGTATTCACTCACAACAACACAGACACACAGCTGTGCTATTGCTGAGAATAGTTCACAGAAGGATGATGTTGGAGCTGATTATAGGTCACATGAGCTCATGTATAACTGGGGATAACTTTATGAATGTAGCCCCCCCTCCCCAACACACACACACACACACACACACACACACACACACCTACACACACGTACACACACAGACACTCACAATACACAAAATAAACTCAGAGTGTTGCAGTAAAGCAACCCAATTATCACCCCTGTGTTATGTTCCTTTTACTTACCCTTTACTTAGCCTCCGAAATTTAGTCATTCTTGGGTTATATTCTCAAACAAGGCACAGAGAAATCAAATCACGGGAAACATCCCTATTTGTGCTTCTCAGTTACCCTAACGACCGAGCCGGGATGCCGAGACACAGAACTTGTATGAATTATAACAGCCAGAATATCATGCCCTACAGGATGGAATCCGGAGATAATGACGGTTTTGATTGGAGTGCGATTGTGTTTGTATGTAAATTAGTGTCAGTGGGTGAAGGGTAATTAGAGAGGCTGTGCACCCATTTCCTCCACATTACAAGCTAAGAACCACTTCTGCTATGCCTCTAGTTGGGAACAATAAGCCAGAAATGAAAACTAGACAGCTGCGCACAGGCTTTAATGTACTTTGTGCATGTGGATGTAAGCGTGCGGGTCCGTGCCCGTGCGTGTATGTGTGTATGTAATACCCCTAAAGATAATTACAAAGCGGGGGAGAATAATAGTATTGTATAAAAGACAGTTAATTGCTTACAAGTTGTCTGATTACAGAAACAGTTATTATTCCACAGAGACACTCGTGGCCTCAAACAACAGAGAAATAACTGCTGAGAAAGCTGAGAAATGGAGCGCATGCACACACACGTTTAAGCACACACACACACACACACACACACAAGCAGGCACTCATGCACAGAGACACACATGCAAGTACGCACAAGAGCACACACACGGATACAGGCAGGCAAATGCAGACGCACAAGCAGCACTACCAGGACCATACACAGTCGCGCACGCAAGCGTGCAATCACACACACACACGCGCGTGAAAGTGCACACAACAAAGAACTAAAGATGTGAAACGGTGTCAGAGCTGCCATGTTCAACTAGCACTCTGACTGTCAAACACAGAGCAGAGCAAGAGACAAATGAGAGAGAGAGAGAGAGACGGAGAGCGAGAGAGGGAGAAAGCTTGTTGTCTTCATCAGAGGCTTTTGTTAAGAGAGATAAGAGGAGAGGAGCGACTGAGCCCCCCCCCCCCCCCCCCCCCCCCCCTCTCTCCCCGCTGAGAGCTAAATGGTGGCTCAGTAAATCTCTAGTCCTGTGCGAGGCCAGGAGAGAGCAAAGCGAGCTGGCGGGTGGAAAAACACAGGGGAAGACATTATCGTCACAATACATCACAGCATCCCGGGACTCGGAGAGTGTGAAGCATTCAGGCTGTGGCCGTGCTCTTGCTGTACCCGCTCCATTAAAGAAGGAAACAAAACAAAGCAGAGCAAAACACCGGACAGATTGTTGCGTACACACACACACACCAGACCCTGAGTCCTGGCGCCGGTGATGAGATTGTCCTCTCCTGGCTGTTTTCCTCAAAGCACACAGCCTAGTGCTCCGGCTACAGCGGCTCTCTGGGTTGCGTGTGTTAGCTTTCGCCGCCCGCAGTGCAAACAACAACATGTTTGAGCTTCGGTTAGGTGTGTTGGCTGCTTTATGCTGTTGCTATTTTAGATGATTCTCGCTGTTTATTTTGCGCGTGTTTTCTGTGTGTGTATGATCGTGTGTAGGTGTGTGTCCTGTATGTGATTGAAACCACACACACACACACACACACACACACACACACACACACACACCCACCCACCCTCCAACCCCTTCCCCATGCCTGGAAATGTTGATAGATGTTCTCCTAAGAGCTCGGAGGCTAAGTGAAAGCTGTCTCTCCCCCCCTCGGCACATTAGAGGAAATATCATTTGGCCGATCAATACCAGGCTTACAGATTGATAAAAGAAAGACAGACATGCACGGCAGCACACACATGCACACACACACACACACACACACACACAGAGAGAGAGAGAGAGAGAGATTGGTCCTTCCTTCTGTGGGTCTAGTATATACAATAACCAGACCCAAATCAATCTATTACTGGAATGCTGCCAGTGACAGGATTACCATAGCAACGTCCACCAACAAACTACTCTGTGCTACACATAATATTATGAGTATATTAGTTTCTATTTAACATGTATTCAGCAGGCCCACATAATGTTCATCTGGAGCCCTCAGTTTATCAGTTATGATACTCTATCTAGCCTGTATCCATTGTTGTTGATAAGATGGAAAGACAATCAATCCATATTAAAAGCTCATATCACTTCACAGGACGATGGCTTTGCTCATTACCAGTTCTGCTGTTCCAGTAATTTGTAACCATATTCAATTTGGGGTCGGTTATCTTTCCAAGAATTCAGATTGACAACTGTAACTCTATACTGCTGGTACTCAATGGCATGAGGTGCCAATGCACTGTGTCCTCGGTATGTTTTTGTATGTGTTTGTTTGTGCGTATCTTCATGTGTAGGCTATATGTCTGTGCATGTGTGTACGCTTGCTTGTGTATATGTGTGCGTGTTGCATGTGTGTGTGTGTGTGTGTGTGTGTGTGTGCAGGTGTAGGAACCCACTGGAAATCAGGCCAAGAAATGTTGTGTTGTCCTTGACATTTTTTTCCTTCACTTCCATTCGTTATTATGTGTTTTTGTCAAATGAAGAAAGAAAGAAAAAAATCAGTGCGTGAGGATTGTCAGATGTGTTAATGCCTTGGGATGAAGGGTATTTAGGCCTAAACTGTATGTGGTGAATATTTTTGCAAACAGCTAGTGGTCATGAAAGAACAAAAGACCGCATTGTAACCGCAGTGCAATCACACATACACTTGAGTGGGATCACAGTTGTGTGTGCGTGTGTTTGTGTGTTTCTGACTCATTGAATGACAGGATGTGGTTCACCAATATGAACATACTGACACGTTCAGAAACAATATTGCCCCCACACATACACAAGCACACACATAAATGCACACACCTACCCGCAACAACACGCTTGACGCCCACATATCTCTGTAAACAACCCAATACTCCCACACTTTTACAAGCCACATACACTGAACGCCTTGTTTTCAGAGTGACAGAGTGCACCTTCACTTCGTATCATGTCAACACTTCATCTGAGCACTGATTATAAGTGTTGCTTTTGACAGGCCAAAAGGCACAGAGTGTCTCCGCACATGCAGGCATATGTGTTTAAAGAAAGCTAACAGATGTGCATTGGATCCATTCGATACAACCTCCTGAAAAAAAACAACAAACAACATTATGAGTCTACATGTGTCGAATATCACTGCTATCAGCATCGTTTGACTATAAGCAATGAGGCAAAAACACAACAGAAAATAGAAATGAGTGGAGAGAGGAAGGAGGGGGCAGGCTGTCAGCGAGCAGAACAGTGATCAGATCTCACAGCACTCGAGGGGGGGTAAAGTGATCTCTCTGTGTCTCTCTCTGACCTTGTTCACTCTCGCCAAAAACCTGACTTACAACCCCAAACTAAATATGATACCCGCTCTCTCTCCCGCTCTCTCTCTCTGGTAATAAATCGTGCTGTAATTACCAGGCAGGATCGATAGCAGTCACATCACTCCTCTCCTCTGCTCCTCTCCCTCGCCTGCCACTGACAGTAACGTGTTCATCCCTCGCTCTGCGCCACCGTTATAGATCTGTGAGTGATAGATCGCATCCTGTTTCTCCTATACGCACGCACGCACGCACACAAGCACACAGCACATATACACTCGCAGATGCGTGAGCACATGAGCACGCAAACACACTCAGACAGACACGCACACACACTCACAACCGCGAGCGTGAGAGCTGGACACCACAGGGGGTAGGCCATAGGTCTCGGTTGCTATTGGAGACGCCTCTTTAGCTGGGAAACCAACAGAGAGTTGCCGTTCTCTCCCAGAATAGCTCACTCAGCCCTCTGTCTAACGAAATGGAGGAGAAGGACGAGCATCAGATGAGCAGTCACGGCGTGTGAACTATGTGAGTTTGTTTTTGGGAGAGGCTGCGTGCGCGCGTGTGTGTACCTTGTGTGTGCGCGCGTGCGGGTGTGATTGTGTTTAATAGGAAATTAATAATGTCCCGGGGAGCGTGTGCAATTTTCACACGTCAAAATTGCTGACTTGTAATATTCACACACACATGAGCGCACACACACACACAAAAAGTTCCATGCACACTTGGCGAACGTGTGAGAGAGAGTGTGAGTGCACCAGCGTATCAGTATGAGGGAGAACAGGGATACTGATGGCTGTTTTGACTCTATGGTGTTAATCTATCTACAACCTTCAGCGGTAGGTGTGTAACATGGCAGCGTTGTTGTGACTGTAATAACCCGATGTGCCAAGGACAAGGATGTTCATACCATGCCAAAGAAATATTCACACTTTTCACTTGCCACAAGCCAAACTTCACTTCTGCCTGCTGAGAATATGAAGAGAAACATTGTATTTTGCAACAATTAGTGTTGTGATTGAACCCTTTGGCAAATCCTAATCCTAACCTTCTGTCACACATATTATTTGCCCAGAATTAATTTTCTCCATATGACCAAAATCTGGACCTTGCATTTCTGGGTGCATCTTTTTGTCTGGTGGTGTATTTTTCTCTTTCCCGCAGATAATTGGCCGAACACAGACAACGTGACGTCACACAGATATTTCCAGCACCTAAAATGGAGTGTGATAGCAGCATTGTTTTCAGCTGCCTAAAACATGAATGGTAAACATCTTGTTGTCAGCCCGTCAGAATCAACAATTACACAGAGAGTAATCGTAGAAGAGGAAGAGATACTTATTTCTCCACCAACAATAGCCTCAATAGACCAGAATGCAATGCAGCCACAAGACATTAAACCTGCAATTAAGTGATAGCCTATCAGACCTTATAACCAATCCTGAAACTAACGTGTGCTATTTGGAGATTTCATTGAGACATAATGATATAAACCAATATCCACACAGCAGCCAGCTGTGTTGCTGCTCTTTTCTAAAGCTTGTTGTCAAATTCCGCTCCAGAACGAAGCTCCTCCCGGTCCATTCAGGAGCTTTTCATGTTTTTAAAACTAGCTTGGCTCCTTCCTCGCTGTTTAAAAGCGGCGCTCTCCCCCTCCCATTCCTGAAAAAAATTCATGTAATGGCGGAATTGATGAAGCGAGTGAGTAAACTTGTTCAACTAGTAAACTTGCTACCTCCCTCTTCACTTGTCATTGAGGGACATTAGCCTTCAGCGGGAGAAAAATCTGGCAAAGCGAGACTGGTAACCGGCGACACTTTTCCGTAGGTACGTTTAGCTTAGTTGTTAACCTTTACGCACGGTCCTTTGCTAGGTTTGTCCTTTGGGGCCTCCGTAGTCCAGCAACTTTGCTGTGCTTTATTTACAAATGTGTTGTGATTTCTAGCTTATTGCAGCTTCAAGGGGTGCGGCTGTGATCATAGACAAATCCCAATGTTCACAAACTAGTTGGCTAGCTAGCTATATTTACATGCCCAAACTCCCATCATTGACTGAAAGCAACAGGTTTATGCCCCTTCTCTGGGGGTTGTTGAAAGGCATTCTGGGACATGTAAGAAATCACTTACTGAAGTAGAAGTAGATGAGGCAGGTTGAAGGAAAGTGAGTAGGCCTACAACAAGAAAGTAAATTATAACACGTGATAACAAAATAACTCCTGGAATGCACTGAACATAATAAATGGATGTTATCTAACTGTAAAGCTATCCAAGCGTAGATTTTTCCTTTAACCTCTCATTTTCCTTTCCCAACATTAAACTAATTATCTCTTCATTTCACTTGCCCAACTATTTGTTTCAAATATACCACTCTGTTAATGAATGTCAGCCCCTGGCTTTATGCTTTGTTCATCATATCATGCTGATCTACACATCTTCAGATAAATATGAAATGAAACGTACATAGAGTAGACTAGCCATCCCCAAAGCCCTGTGAGCCTGAATATCTCCCTTGGCAAAAGGAGATTAACCTTTGATCAAATTGTGGCTGTTTCATTGCCTCTGGAATGTTGGTGTGGTGGATACACACACAAACCGTTTTCAGCTGGTTGAAATTCATCTTTTGTTGTCCTATACTTGTTTGTATTTGCAAGCATTCTCTCTGTTACGCAACACTGGCTGTACTGCAGAAGGTACTTCTTACAGCAACAAAAGAAAGCAACTTGCAGCAATAGAGCAATAGAGGTTACATTTACAATTGCAACTTAAATTGTAGCGTGGCAAACCTTACATGAAGCCACAAATGGGAGAGATATGGGAAAGGGAAGGGCAGACAAAGAGGAGTGAAAAAGAGTGAGAAAACAGTGAAAAATGGAGGCGAGAGAGATAGATCCTCTGTCTTGCTGAAAATGAAGGCATACATCTGGACACACACACGCACACACACACGCACACACGCACACACACATGCACACGTAGGATGAGACCTGCAGAGAGTGTATGATTAACTGTTCTGTCAGAACTCAGAACTCTCCGGGGCGGGAAGGGCAGAGGAGGAGGAGGAACGGAACAGAGGAGAGGATGAATTGGAGAGGGAGGGATGGAGGAGGATTAGGAGGGAGGCTGAGGTCTCTGGGGTCTCTGGAGGGAGGTCTCTTGGGTTCGGGGAGGCAGGGTAGAGCCAACTGTTGCTCCTGCGGCACCTGTGTGTGTTGGTTTTTGGGGCGTGCATGTGTGTGTGTGTGTGTGTGTGTGTGCGTGTGTGTGTGTGTGCCAGTGTCCCTCTCTCACCGTGACACTCCTGCAGAACCCTCCTTGTGGACTATCTTCCTTGCAATCTATATGCAGAGCAGAATGGGCACTGCAGTATGGAATGCAGTTGCTGATTAGGTGAATGA
>NC_135999.1:10017468-10019968 GCF_048128805.1 Centroberyx gerrardi | reverse complement strand
CTTTGCATTCCTCAAAACAGCAGGACTAGGGTCAACTCCATTTCACCTGATTCGTGGCACGGGGTGAACGGTCAACCTGCGGTGTGTGAGCAATTCACACAAATCATTTGAAGCCTAAGCCCCCCCAAGATCCCACCCCCAATCTGCCCCCAGTGTGCCGGATTGAAGCAATTTACTGTTCAGAGTAGAGAGAGAGAGAGAGAGAGAGACAGAGAGAGAGAGAGAGACTGACTTGAGATCTTGATAAAGGAAGTAGCTCTGCTGCTCGACTCATATAACAGCCAGTCTTGATCTGACTCACATTAGGTCGGGGGGCTAAGCCTTAGCTCACCCGGCAAATGAAATGGTGTCAGCTGCAGATAACCGGGATTTGTGGCCAATCACGGCACTTAAATCAGAAGTGCCTATGTGGTCCAATCCCATATCACTGTAGCCTAACTGAATTATGGCCTCGCTGCCTCGTGCTCATTGTTCTAAAACGATGGAGAGATGAAAGTAGCGGGTCTGAAAGAAAAACAGATGACCCAGTTGAGACAGAGTGAGAGAGAGAGGGGGGGGGGGGAAGAAGAAGGGCAGGAGGCGAAGAGAGAGGTGAGTACATCCGGATGAAAAACTACTCAAATCAGTCAGACGGTGGCAAATTCATTACCTCCTATATTCACTCACATTATGCAGTGTCTGCAAATGTTACCTGCCTTCAAAACATAATCAGGGAGCATTTTATCAAGAGTGACACGCACACACACACACACACACACACTCACTCACTCACACACACACTTTATCCAGAGACACGCAGGCTGGCAGTAGATGTATGGCGTGACTGTTTCTAAATCACACAGCTATCAGAATGTTCACAGTGACCGTCATCTACTCAGATGTATTTTTATACAGCTTCACTGATCTTCAGTCAAGGTCAGTGAAGAAACTTTCAACGCTGTTTCCACGCACGGCAATTTGTGTCGGTAGGGATACTTCAGTGGAGTTTGCTGGAAGTATGCGGCTGGGTTGTTAGCTGCTCCTGTGTGTGGGAAGTGCACCAGACAACCACAGGCAATCATGTTAAGGATTAAGAAAAGCATAGGCTTAAGCTCAGATGACTAATAATCCTGTGATACACAACGAATTCAATAATGCGAGACAGAACAGAAAGAAATATGAGAGCAACATGTTAGCTATTGAGGCGGGAACAGTGGAGGTCTTTACAGTCGAGCCATATTTACAGCGTTGGCACTGGGCGTCAAGGGGACATTCCTGCTGAAGTAAACAACACCTGCTACAATACCTCTGATGAGCTGTATTCAGTGGCAGCATCCTGGGAATGTCCAGAATCAAAGTTCAGCTCCATACATTTCTCTATGGCAGAAATGTGCATTCCTCCTATCTTTCCCATTGTAGAAAAAACCTAGACACTGACACGCTGCCTTTATAGTGTGTGGTTTGTGTGTCAGATTTCATGCAAAGCGTGGAAGTCGTGTTTCTCACCTCTGTCGTCCTGCTAGACAGGGGTGTATGCTAAAGCTGGGTCATGGAAGTTCAGTCTGAATAATAAAGGTCGTGATAGTGACTTAAATACAACAGAGAAATTATATACTGTAACTTCTACAGAAAGAGAAAACGGCATGTAAACACACTCTGTCTCCCTGTTTCCCTCTCCTTCCTCCTCCTTGGCCTCTTCCACTCCCCCTCTCTCACACTCAAAACTAAACTAGCGCAAATGAATGACAGAGACAAGGCCATAAATACAAGCAGCCACCTCTCCGAAGCGCTCAATAAGAGCTGTTGACAAATTAAGTAGCTGTCCACCAATAGCCCAAGGTCCTGTTAATGTCCCTCAAGCTTATTAACTTACTGTTTTTATGGTTATCCTATGTCGTATTTCTACGTACGTACACACACACACACACACACACACACACACACAAATACACACGCGCACAGTAACACGTCTGCTTGTTCCATTAAGCGTGCATGTGTTTGTGCGTGCTTGTGCGTGCCTGCATGTGTGAGTTATGCGACTGGTCGCTAATTGCAGACAAATCGCTTTGCCGCACACAATCATTCCTGTTTTTTTGATGTTTAATTTCACCAGTTGATTACCGGCGGAGTTTAGCGCCGCCATTCCTCTTCCTCCGCCACTGGGACGACTCATCCGTCTTCTCGGGCTCTCACCGTTGCGCATACATAATGAGCTCGCTCTGACGAACGGAGGGATGGATTTCATAAATCATGCTCTTGTTTGTAACAGCTTTTCTCTCTCTTTTCCTGTCTCTCTTTCCCTTTCAATTAAAGTAACAGGGCCCATTCTCGATGTTGAGTACCTAGAGACGTACAGTCCAAGTAAATTATTTCCTCTAAAGTTTTTCCATTTGAGCCAATTTTGCTACCTTTCCCCCCCAATATCCTCCTCCCCACACTTGCCAAAACACTCTCCAAAAAATTGGCTGGGCTTTTCTGCTCTCACTGAAGCTTTTATGTCTGTTGACTTTCCAGTAATAAG
>NC_135999.1:9989968-10014968 GCF_048128805.1 Centroberyx gerrardi | reverse complement strand
ACACACACACACACACACATACACCCACACACTCCCCCCCTCCCTAAAGCCCTCACCCCCAGCTGATTTGGTACAGCATTACTGGCTGAATAGAATAGGAGGGGTGTTGGGGGCGGTGTGGGTGGCAGGGGTGGGGCGGTGGTGAGGGGCTCCCCACAGAGAAAGCTACTGTTACCAAGGAGAGAGTGAAGGAATGTGCATATCAATTGAAAAAAAAAAAAAAAGAAATCAGTCAATGGAACCAACTATCAAGGGGGAGAGAGATTCTTACCTCCAATAAAATCCTGATGATAAGCGGGTCGATATCCAGCAAAACGCTATGATCTCCGACTGCAAAATTATTTTTTAAACTTCCATATCCAACTCACTCTCCACACCATTTTAGTGTGTGAGCACGTCTGTGTGTGTGTGTGTGTGTGTGTGTTTGTGTGCTGCAGGGCAAACACAGTAAAGGTTTTTATGCTCACAAACCAATTTAGGCCCTGAAATGAGATCTGAAGTACCGTCACTCCACGCTTTTATAATTAATTGAAACGAACTAAAATAATGATATCTGGGGAGTAATATTGATAGCCATGGTATATTTCTGACAGCCGGGTCGTACGGAGCCTTAAAACAATTTTTATGAAGCCAAATTGAAAGAAAAAAAGAATTAAACTCTCCATGCCTCCTCAGCATGCCTTTACTTTTTCGGGTTACGAAATATTCTGTGCCAGTGTCAGAGAGAGAGAGAGA
This sequence comes from Centroberyx gerrardi, assembly GCF_048128805.1. Taxonomy (NCBI): domain Eukaryota; kingdom Metazoa; phylum Chordata; class Actinopteri; order Beryciformes; family Berycidae; genus Centroberyx; species Centroberyx gerrardi. The sequence continues at coordinate 10,014,233 of NC_135999.1, read as the reverse complement.
GAGAGAGAGAGAGAGAGAGTGAGGTGACAACAAGGTTATGTTGTAGTGCTACATTATAGTTTTTCTTGAGCTTTATTTTCAAATTACTGCAGTTAATAAGCAGACAGCTTTGCTTGTTTTAGTTTATATTTAGTTTAATAAGAGGTAGAGGTAGAGAAAGAGAGGGAGAGAGAAAGAGAAAGAGAGAGAGTTCTGTTCTGTTCTATGGGCATTTGGACTCAGGCAAAGGTCCCTACCACCAGTGGGGTGATAAATTGCATGGCTAAGAAGAAGGGACACCTGTCAGCTACCCCCTACCTGGACCAACACCACAATAGAGAACACATGTGCGCACACGCACACACACACACACACACGCACACATGCACACACGCACACACACACTCACACACACACACAGCACAACACTGGCTTGATTGGAGGTAGCCATCACCTTGAACTGTCAATTCCTTCTGCTAGAGCATGTACTGAGCTGTCAGAGCTCAAATGATGTGTGCTCAACTATGTCTGTGTGTGTGTGTGTGTGTCTGTGTGTGTGTATATTTGTCAGTATTTGTGTGTGTATGCCCATTTCCACTGCACTAGTTTGAAGTCATGACAAACAGGACAAGAGAAGTGCAGAAACACAATGGCATTTGGTGGTAGCCAGTTATACTGACACACACGCACACACACGCACACACACACACACACACACACACACACACACATACACACACGCACACAGTCTTACTTAAGTCACTTTTGGGGTATTTACATAGACTTACATTCATTTCCTGGAGACTTACCCTAACCCTAACCATAACCACTACCGACACGGCTTTTGTCCCCAATTGCACAAGCCGTCCCCAATCAACTGGTCTTAAGTCTGGTGTGTGTCCCTGACAGTGACTTAAGTCATACCCACACACACACACACACACACACCAGATCTCCAGACTACTGGATACAAGATACTGTATACAGGAGTGAGAAAGCCAAGCCCTGACAACATATGAAAATCTGTAACATGATATCAAAATAATTACAAAAAAAGCAACTGATACTGTATCTTCTAAATCTTTTGAAGGCTTGATTTTCACTGATGTTTGACTTCACTGTTTCAAACACTGACATTCATAAAATGTTCTGAATGATATTACCATGTAGACAAAATGTATAATGTTATATATATGTTGTATTTCTTTCTTAAAAATACTGAAAAAGATCAAATTAATTTTGCACACTTGCAGTACATCTTATATTATGTAAGTGTACAGGCTTGTTAGGAATTAAGCAAACCATTTTAACTTATGCAAAACTTTAATTTTCCTGAAAAAATATTAAACAAAAGTTCAAGAAGCTAAGCTCATTTGGTGCATTTACTTCAAATTAATAACAACAAACAGTAACCGACCCAATAAACAGCATGTCAGTTCAAAAAATCAGCTTCATCAATCATCATCATCTTTCATCTATCCTACCATCTCGCACCTTTAAACAGGATTTATACTGTATGATCTATACTGTCTGATTCCTGTGAATAATATTTTGGAAGGTTTAGGATTGTCTCTCCCAAAGCCTAAAACAAGGGAGAAACTCTTGTCTGTGATGCTCCATTGACAAGTAATTGGAGACCATCTTGGTATGCACTCTAACAGCATCCAGGGTGCTTTTCCAGGGATGTAGGTACATTTTCTGGTTCAGAGCTTTGACTCTACTATGAAATAAAGCTCATTTGGCTGTGAAAGCTCAAAAACATTCTATGTGTCCACAAAGTCAGCCTCCAGAAAGTGTCTCCTTTTAACATTACAGGTTAAATTCTTGATTCAGTGGGCTCCAGCTTGGGGAGTGAGCTGTTCATCTTCGCTAGTATTTATTGAGCTGTCTAACACCATAGTGACAACATTATGTGTAAGCACAAGGCTGGGGGAGTCTACTGTGCATAAGTAAAATGTATAGATGTGCAAATTCAAAATCTCATTTTAAAATACAGTTTCTTACATTTTAGGGAAACACTGTGCCAAGTTGAAAATAATATAGATGTTTCATCTGGAAAGAAATGCATTTATGCATTTATAATTCAGCAGCCCAAACAAATAAATCTGAATGGGAGGATGAACCTGACAACACCGTACTTCAGCAGCTGCTAACTAGCTGGCAGACTGGAGACACAAGAGGAACTTTGTTTACAATGATACTGACTCTAGCAAAGTCGCTGCGCTCTGCTAGATGTCAAGCCTTTGAAAAGCCATTTTCTGTTTGGAAAGAATGAGTTTAGCTGGTAGGCATCTAACCATGAAGCTATCTGCCAAGTCAAGTGTCAGTCCAAGCTAGCGCTCCAGCGTCCATCTGGCCACTATGGTGCTCAGCTCACCAGCCCACAGCTGGCTGACTTTTACTGTCTTTCCATATTCAGATAATCAATCACTCGTTTAACCAAACCTATCAGTGCTGAAGATCCATACGTCCTGCCTTGTCGTTTCTTGACATTGTGTTTTCTGGCTCTGACCTAGACCCAGGACTGACTGATTAAAATCCTGCATAACATATTCTTTTTGCTCTCCTCAAATTACATGACAGTGATTGACAGAGCCCCCCTACCGAATACACACACAGACATCAAGCACAGACAGCTGAGGTTATTTTGCGCTTTGGTACGTACGTTGATGCCTTCAGAGACAGATTTTAAAGCTGCCTCACATAAAATAACTGACACACTCTGACCACTAAATCAAACTCGTCCAGCACAAATCTCTGTAGACAGCGCTCATGATGGAGTGTGAGAGGCAACAGAAAGTTTGAACTATGTAAAACTTGACAACTTGATAATTCCTGATCAAACAATATTTGAGGCTAATCTCGAATTCAAGACTTAAGCACCAAAAGAAAACCCTTAGTGACAGCACTGCCTGTGGGAATCAGACCTCTACACAGCAAATTTTCCAGTGTTAATATGATTTTTACAATCTCAGAGTTAAATTAACACTAACACATTCACTCACTGAAAGCTGCACAGGTCCAATATTCAAGCTCTGTTTATATCATCGGACATCTTCCTTGTAGAGGACTCGTCCATCTGCCGTTCTCTCCAAGCCTGTTGGACATCTTCAGTCACACCCTTCTCTCTTAACCTCTCCGTTATCTGAATTGTTTCAAATTGCAAAAGCAGATCCATCAGGTAATGATGCTAAAGCCTTCGGAATGCTAAACTACTGGCATATGTCAATATTTCAACCTCAACTCATGAGCTGTAAGTGAATTTATGACTCACATTGATAAATTATTTCAAGGATGGCATTTTGAAAGAGGTAAACATTCCAAAATATTTTATCAATGTGAGTCATAAATTCATAAATTCACTTAGCTCATGAGTTGAGCTATTGAAAACTTCAATAATAAAATGTTTACTTCTTAAGTTCTAATGCACAAGTGCATTTTATTAATGAAGTTTTCCTTGTCCCTTGGACTGCAGGCCTGGATTTGTTAGATGCACCTCTGCCTCTTTATGGATTTGGACTTAATTGCTCATTACCTACAAGACACTCTTTGCTTGCCTATACTGGCTATAGTTTTACAGCTGTATACATACAAGTACAATGTTTATTAATCAAGTGAGTCATTAATGAAACTCTTAACAATTGTGTATTATTGCTTTATGATAGCATGATTGCCGCTCATAACCTGTAATTTACCATAGTGAAGTCAGGATTTAAAGTGTCATGTGTCAACCTGAGGTGTAGGAAAGCAGACCTGAGATGTTGGTAGCAAACTGTAGCAAACAAAAGGTTAGTCCCTATCACAGTTTCCAGCAAACCATCCCTGTGGTTGATGGACGACATAGTTTTCCCATCTGCCATGTTGTGTGTAGAGAATTACTCTGGTCAGCTCATGTTGACAGTGCCCAGCGGTCTTTAAGCAAACCAATTCACGCATCGGCTCCATTTGTCATGGCAAGGACCTCCAGATCCTCAGACTGGCTCCTCACACTGGCCAGATCAGGGTAATTGTCCTTGCAGTATGCCCGAGCTGCCCGCCAATGCATTTTTTCCACTAACGATGATGAACTTGTCAGACTGTTTGGCTGGATCGTTTTCACTGGCAAGTCAACATCAAACAGTTTGAAATAAAGTGCAAGAGAAGCCGACTTTGCAGCTTGAATCTTTTTCATTCTCATGAAGATTCTCTAAAGATCAAGAATTTACTTAAAGTTCACATGCTCACGAAGCAGCTATTTGCCATCTTGCACTCTATAACAAATTAAATAAAAATAGAGAAAAAGAAAAAGAAAGAAAGAAAGGAAGAAGCTGTACTTGTTGCCTTAAAAACTTCCCTTACCACTGAAGCAGACTAAACGATGTTCTATGCTGCAAAGTGACTGAAACCATGCCCCAGCTTCTGACATCTTTACTGATTATCATATTTGTTATAAGGCTGACCACTTGTCCAATTTGTGCAGCTGGCCTCTCCCTCTCCACAGTGATCCCTAGCTTCATTACACCATCTCCAGTTACCAGCCTATGCACTAACATGTAGCCCTGTCCAGACCCTCCTGTCAAAAAGGTTAGTCAGTCCTGTCGAATTATCCTCATTTTCCGAGGTGGCCGTGCCATGTCAGTGTGTTTTGCTCTGCAGAAGTTTTGGGCTGCAGTCCAGTTCTTTTGCAATACTGACAAAGTTGTATCATGGGGGAAGACAGAAGGTCAGGGTAAACATCGCTGTGAACACAACGTTCTCTGCATGACATTCAAGAAATCCATACCGTGAGAGCAAGTTATACCCAATGGCACAAGAACAATACTAGATTAGACTACTACTGAGTGTTAGTGTACAAACCTGAGAGCAAAATATAGAAAAATATTATACTACCCTCCCATATACCATCTGCCAGGGATCCTGCTATTGAATGATGTGAACACATGCTACATCTGATCAATAAAATGTTATTCAATAATTAATCAGTGCATTTATGCAGTCCATTGTGGCAACAAAAATTATGATGAGAAATGCTAAACAAAAATATAATTTATATGATGTTGTGATGCTACTAGGGAGAATAAGAACAAAAATGAAATGTATTTGGAAAAAAAAAATGAAGAGATTTTGCTGTTACACTGAATTTTATCTTGGCTTACAATTTTAGCTAAAAGGCTACAATGAAATTCACACTGCATTAACAATATCTCTAATGAATAGGAAATTAATATATAGGTATATTTTTATATAGGTATATTTTATACCTAAAAACGTGTATAATAGTATAATAAAAGTGTCTGAACTAGGAAATGAATGAATTCTTAATTTGGACTCAAAATCTAAAAACATGTGGTTGCAATGGGAATTTAGAAGGAATACACCACTGGTGGGTTTTTCCCCACTTAGACCCACTTCTGTGTGTTTACCTATATCAAATAAAAGTTAAGTGTATTTGCATAGTAAAAATAACAATCAGAACAGTAGATCAACACAGACATTGTTTGGGAATGGTTGAAAAAAAAAAGAACCCTTCAGTATTTATGAAGAGAACTTCTGCAGGAGAGAGAGACAAGAAGTTGGAAATTCATAATTGCATTCATTAGTTTACAAATAAGGAGGAAGTAACGAGAGGAAGGGACAGACAGCTACCATAGTAACATTAATAAACATTAGTGATTGGAAGGGAAAAAATAAATTAAACTGGGAGGGGGGCTAATGTGGAAAGTTCAATCATTTTGTTTTTCCACATGGTTATTAATTTATGTGATCCGGAGACAGAACCCCTTCGTAGCACGGTGAAAATTGACCATGAGTGATTCTGAATGCAGCCTGCCTTTCCAAACAGACTCCCTCTGTAAGTCAACACTCTCAACAAGCCAAATGTTTACTGCAATAACCCCAGCGACAAGGTGACAACACAGAGGGAGGAGGTCAGGCCATTCCCACCCTGCAGAGTCTAAATCACTGGAGTGCTATAATTATCAATTCATTTCAATGCAGAGCCTGTATCCATGGTGGGCGACTACATGAGATACAGCCATCAGGACTTTTCAATTTCAATTCAATCTTAGTGTGCTTTATTGACGTGAAAGTTCAGAAACAATGTTGCCAAAACATCTAGGTATCAACTTTATATTATACTCCCTGTCATGTGTATCAGTCTAAGTGTGTATGTATATTTTGTGTGCAATATGCAATAACATTCAAAGAGAAAAATAATTCAAAGAAGTCAGATATGTAGGGTTTTAAGAGAGTGAGAGATTAAAATTGTGTTTCTACACTAGGACTAGTCTGTGTTCAACAAGTATTAGAGTTAAGTATATCGTTATGTTATGTCATTTTTTTCACACTGAATTCTTCAAGAGTAAGTACACCTTGTAAGTTTTTTGCAACTTTCTCGTCTCACATTTCATTTTATTTTATTTTATTTTAATAGATTTTTATTTTTATTTTAAATGAGCATAGCAATGAGCAACTGATTTTCAGGGTTACAACGGCAACAGTAACGATTGCAATGAACAATAATAATAATAATAATAATAATAATAATAATACATATTTATTGAGATTAGATAGTTGGATTCCATCTGATAGAAGGCACTTCACCTGGAAAAAACACTTTTGTCAGGCAAATATTATTTTTCTGCATTTATTGGACCTTTCAGTCATTGGAAATATTTTCAAATTTTAATTTTCTGTTTTCTAAATGAAACAATCATTATATCTAGTATGTTTCTAGTATGTTCCATCTCTAGGTTTATATGTACCTATACACAATTATCAGAGAGAAATACTGCAGTGCTAGGCATATTAATCATACTACAGCACATTTTTGCCACAGCAGCACCTCATTAGGAAAATCTCCTCTTGGGTTTTGATTCTAGGATGCAAATTCCATGTAAAGTCTCTTTAAGAGCGATGCAAACTGTATGTTGGATATGTACAAATTCTTGGTAATGTACCCAAACTGATACAAACACAGTTGTTATTCGTTGCTTCCTTCTTCCTCTATCTTTCTCTGCTCTGTGCTTGAGTGTAATTCATTAGACAAATGAACTGCTGAAACTGCTCGATGAATCATGGGTGTTGGCCAGAAGTAGCAATGTGGCCACTTTCCTATATAGTTCACTTGAATATGGCCATTTGATATTTTATATTACAAATGTGGCATTCAGTAGAGCCGTGCTTTTACAAAGTGCTTAGAGATGAATTGTGCAGAAAAGTCAGACCAAAGCTAACTGTCACTACTAAATATGAAATGTGCAGTTATGTGTTCCAAAATGTTCTCTCTATTTAAAATGTTCCCAGGTGGATATATTAAATAGTAATTTATAAGAATTATGCATCTAATGAATGTATTTTCATATTAACTGGTTGTATAAGATCTAGGGTCTGAGGTTTGTTATGTATTTTTTTTTGTATCCCTTAAACACTCTATATTATTAATGCTCTCAACATCATTATATGAAATACCTTCCAAGAATTCAACAGCACTTCTCACGATGCATGACAGATGATTTCCATTCATTTACATACTGTGCAGGAATCCCAACGGATTTCTTATTAAACATTTCCACATGGTATATCCCATATGATCCGCTACACGTCACAGGACTACAGTAATATGGATGAGGGGCTAAAGATAATGAATTTGAGACAATTTGAGAGTATTTGAAGGGAAACACCAAAAGGCCAAGAAGAAAGGAAAAGCAAAGTTTCAAGTAAATAACCTGCACAGCAGCTCTGATGTATACTGTACATATGCTGTAGTATCATTTTGTGTTACTTCAGGAAATTATTTTTGTGTTAGGTAAGGGAGAAACACTGAATTATGCATGTTTAGCCTGGTATACACTGTATGACAATGATTGCTGTAAATGTACATATGCTGTAACCAGAATACCCAAAGCCAAATTAGTTTTTATGGCCATTTGGGGTGTTGTGTCAATGGTTTGAGAGCTACAACTACATGTGTAGGCCTTATAAAACTTTAATCTTTAATCACAAAATTGCTTTGTGTTTGAGTTGCATAGAATAGGTTGTTGTAATAGGTGTGAGCTAGTCTGGAGAAACATCTTGTTTTCTGCATTTTGTTTGAATAAAGCTTCCAAAACATTATGCATGTGTGTACGTTTTTTGAAAGCATTGTTTTTATTATAGTGTGTTATGAATTTCATTGTATTTCATTGTTTACCATATTGAGCAGCAAATTTAGGACAAATAAAGGAGTCATGTTGGCTATTCTTGTTTGTAATTAGAATCATGCATTCTAGCTGTAGGACAGATGTAATCATCACCAGCCGCCTTAGCCTTAGCTAGTGATAAGGTATCTGAATGATCTGTTTAAATGCACCGATACAAGCTACAAAAATAAAAACCAAACAATAGGGAAAAAAAACCCATGAATGCATTTATGCTCGCTGGCCCACAGCAGTTACTGCTATCGATAAATCCCCATGAACTCTCGCAGTTCAGCGTTTTCCTTAGCCGCTGGCTTTCAGAAGTGTTGCCGCGAGACTACCAATGTTTAATGCCGTGACCTGCAGGAGTTGGGCTGAGGAATGACAGTCTCCCCTGACTGAGACAGACAGACTGCGCCCGGTGATGACCATGGCATTGCCTCCACGGGATAAAAACAACAACAATACATTCCATCACAAACTACCGTATATCCTCTGAACGGTTTTTACGAAGGCACTCTAGAGCTTTTGAAGTGTCAGGAGAGATGGAGGAACAACTCACTGCAGCCCATGTGAGCGTTCCTTCAGTACACAACCCAAAAACACATGGTTGGACTCGAGCACTGTTGTGACATCCAGCCCTTGGTGGGAACAGGAAATGTTGCGGTGTGTGTACGGGGTGAGGTGAAGCGTCTCACCAAAGTGTAGGCCTGTGTATGTGTGTGTGTGTGTGTGTGTGTGTGTGTGTGTGCGCACGTGTGCTTGTGTACCACATACATGTGAGTGCAGGAGTGTGCTCTGTTTGTGAGCGTCTGTGCGAATAAGCCTTTATTAGGTTTTGTGCGTGCATTTAACCAGTGAATACATTTTAAATGATGCTGCATGTCTCTGTTTTGTCTGCACTGTTGTCAGTGGGTGTGAAAGAAGAACAGAAGTGGTAAAACAAACCTTTGTTCTATGTGCTCAGAAGAGAACAATGTGATACAAAATGGTATCACTAGCTTTTGAATGGTGGAAGTCAATTCCTCATAGCTTGTTTATAGGTATCGAATCATGCATTATAGAGTGTGTGTGTATGGAGCTTGCTACATTCTATCTATTCAAAGTGTTGACTTGCTGTGCTTGTGTTCTAAATCACTGATTATCTTCTCTGTCAGCCACTAGTGAGGCCTAGTGATAACTTTAGAGGACAGGCCCACTGTGGGACTTACACCATCATATCACACACCAATAGAAACCCATCTCTAAAAAGTTAAAAATAGCAAAAGTTTGATGAAGAGTCACGGTTTGTCTGCTCTCATTGCGATGCAGTTATATCCACTTGATTCCATTTAGATCTCCAAAAACATAATGGACTTACTAAGCCAATGGCAAGAAAAAAAAAAAAAAAAACATTGGCACAGAGCATGCACTGCAGACAACTGCAGTGCTTTGACACGTTGTTGTGTATATGATTCTGAGGCATGTAGATGAGGCTATACTAAATTCAGCAGCTGCATTTACACACAGCAGGTTATTAGTTTGTCATTTTTAGACAGTTTTAATTACCATTGCTCTAACTGGATAAAGACATGGCAATTAGAGAAACATGGCATGCGGGGAAAATACTGTGGCTTTTAATAGATCATACCTTCACCATGATCTGTCTCCTCACTCGCTTTTCTCACCGTGGGCGTTAGCCACCATGCTCCCTCATCCTCCTTTGCTTCCTCTCATTTCTTCGCTCCGTGTTCTGTGTCTCTCGCATCGTTTCTCTCTCTCTCTCTGTCAGTCTGTTGCTCTCTCCTTCTCCGTGCCCCCTTCTGTCCCTCTCTCCCTCTCTCTCCCTCTCTCTCTCCTGTAAGACCAACTCCGTTACAGGGTTGAAAGAGTTACTGAATCATTAGCCGCATAACAATATTACATCGGATGCTCTCGGACCTTTTGCCCCAAGAGGAAAAGGAGCCGGGGGCAAATTGGAGCTGAACAAAGCATTTGTTTTGTTTGTCTGGAAGCTATCTGTTGTTCTGGTGACAGAGAGGTCAGCGCCGAGGAGAGCGGCTTCACTAGTTAATGGCACTGTTGGATGCTGGAACTGTATTTTGGGGAGAATATATAGCTTTATGCTTTCTGTGCAAAAGCCACACAAGATTGTACCCGCAAACATACACACGCCCCCACACACACACACACACAGACACAGACACACAAACACGTGCAAATACACACAGGAGTATACCTACAAATACACACTTGTGATGATGCGACTTCCCGTTGCAATCTTGAGAGTTTTTAACCGAACTTTTTCTTATCAAACAACGCTCCCCTCCATCCAACCCCCACCTATCTCTCCTCCTTCCCCTGTGTATCTGTCGCTCTCCTCGTCTATCTCTTTCACGCAATGAGAAGTTTCTCGATATTCATTTTGTCTTGACCCATTTAAAGAGATAACTGTCGAATAGGCAAGATAAAAGGTTTTGTGTGTGTATGTGTGGGAGCTTGTGTGTATGTGAGCGCGTATGTGCATGTGTGTATTTATGGATTTGTGTGTGTGTTTGTGTGTGTGTGTGTGTGTGTGTGTGCGGTAAGACACACCAGAGTGAAGTGCAGAGATAGATATTCTTGTCATTGGGAGTTGGATTGTCTTGATTAATAATTCAGGTGATAACTTCTCCAAATTTTTCTCCTGTTCTCTTTTGCAGCATATCCTCCTTTTCATTCCTTATTTTATCTGCCAACCTCATTTCTTCATGTTTTTGACAGAGATGCCACCATACCTCAGACACACACATATCATAAATAGGCCAGCTATTTTAATTATATGCATTTATTCCCAAAGAATGGATTGCAAACTGCATGTATACTGTAATTGCAGAAATTTTAGAAGAGATAATCCCCATACATGCTCCTCATTTTAGATATTTTGCATGTAAAACAGTTATACAGCTGGATGTAATAGGTGCAACAGCGTTTTCAGCAGGGTGTAGACCAGGCTCATACACTGCAAACTCGCTCCTTTGGTTTTGTAATCCGACAAAGTTTCAGCAAAGTGCTTGAAATAGCAGAATGTGAGCGGCAAAGTCATGCCGGAGTGTTTAAGCGTATCTGTGCTGGTATCTGTGGTTATGCGGGAATGAAGTACGCTGCCTCCTCATAAATATTAGATGAGAGAATGACAGATAGATGGGATCAATATGCCAGCCATATTGAATGACTTTAATGTCTCCTAATGACTGCTGATCTAGGCTTAGCCATTCATGAGCGAGGAGACACACGCATCATACACATGCAAATAGGCTACATTCACATGTGCAGATTCACACAGACACCTTCATCGACACATGTTGATACAGATTATCTCCCTCTCTCTCTCTCTCTCTCTCACACACACACACACACACATAGACGTTTACATGGGTGTACACACACTTGCATCTTGCATTCACACCGAGCACCTATTGCACAAGTTAAGCCTCGCCCTGAGTCATATTAAATGCACAGAATTAATTCGGAATCCATACACACATCCCAAGATTCGCACCCACTTCGCACACACACACTCATATTCACAAACACACACGCCGCCACCCGAGTGGGGTACAGAGTGTTGGCTGTTGGTTGTGTGTAACAGGACACTCTAGCAGAGGAAGGAGAGGACAGTCAGAAATAGAGATAGTTCTGTTATCATTCAAACAATTTTATTTTATTTTCAGCTTCAACTTGTTTCCAGACAGAGTTTACTTGTTTTACTTTTATGGTGATGTCATCTTATTTCAGTTGGTTCTGGAGGTGGAGATTATAGCTATATAGAGATCATAGTTTTTCATATACATTAGTTTTTATTTTTATATCGGTATACCATGTTTATTTAACATAGGCGTAGGTTTGCAGGAACTGGGGGAGAGAAGGTCCAACTGCAGGCTGAGTTCTGAGGTGCGTTCAGAAACAAACCCAGGCATGAAGTTCCCCCTCAAAGTTGGCATGAAACCATCTGCCTCTATTTATGGGACTTAGAGAAAGCGCTGTTTTCCCTTTTCCCTCTATATCTACAGCCCAACTCTTTCCAAGTGTCACGTTGTCATGCCAACGTCTTTTCTAAACCTGTCTCACCAGGAGACAGGAAATGATCGCACCCCAGCAACACTTACGCACACACCTGCACACACCGAGCAAGATGAAGCAAATCCACACACATGCATGCAGACACACACAGACAAACATATACATGCACATATAAATACACACACACACATATTTGACATAACTAAATTAATAACTAAACAAAACTACAGATAATTTAAGTCACATGGCCAACTTACTTATGTAATACATAATATTGTGACATGTCCTCTCATCCAGAATCAAGAATAACCTCAGTTCAGGTCTTCATGGCATGGATTCTCAACATATCTCATGTAATTATCCTTAATTAATTATTATTGCAACATCTACCTCATTGTTACTGTTCCTGCTCTCTGAATGTAGCTCCTCAATTATATTTACTGATATGAAAAATGACCATTAGTAACAGCTCATAACTGCAAGTTGTGAATCAGGCCTAACATGTAAAATTGATGAAAAAATTAGGACATTCCAGAATTCATAATATACTTTTTTTTCTTTTTTTTTAGCAAGTAAATATGGCAATAACCTTTGAATACAAAAATAACAAAGGCTTAGTCATCTTAAGCAAATATTTTCACATTTACTGATAGTTCAGTCATTTAGCTGACACCCTTATCCAGAGCAATTACCATGAGTGCAGAATACGTTTAAATTCCTAGATCCCTAACATTACAAGTAACAAGTAATAAAGCAGTAAAGAGTATGGATCAGAGCCACAGCACCCTGACAATAGATGCAACTTCAACAGTTTGAGAGATTCTCATATTCAGACGAGTAAAAGTGAGAGGAATATGAGAAAAGTTATAGTGAAATGCTTGTGTAAAATGTTTGGCTCTGAATCAGCGGAGGGAAGTCAGCCTCCAATGACAGGTCAAGGTTGTGCTGAAATCCCCCCACTGGACTTAATTTGATATTACTACAGAGGAGATGGGAATATGATATTGATGGGACTTGGAAGAAGAATGAGGAGGCAAGCAAACTGAGGCGGACAGGTGCACAGTCTGTGATACTCAAACAGGAAGCAAAGTGATTGGACAATTGGATGGTTGCACATGACCAACTTGATCAAAAAGCTTCAGAAAGCACACACATGGAATGTAGATATAATAATAATAACTTTATTTGAGAATCTTGTCTCTTGAAGGTAAAAAAAAAAAAATGATTCTATGAATACTTGAATACTACTTATTCCTATTAAATGCTTAGCTGATGAAGACTGTGATATACGGTCGGTTTGACTACTGTAGACAAGATGTACTTATTGTAAGTCGCTTTGGACAAAAGCGTCTGCTAAATGACATAATGTAATGCAGTGGTTCTCAACGTGGGGTCTGGGGACCACCAGGGGTCCTTGAGGGGGTTCCGCAGGGGGTCCCCAGCAAATTGATGAATTGTTAAACTTCACCATTACACAATTTGAGAATGTAGGAAAAAGGCTATTTTGATCATAGTTTCACTGTTATCTCTCTACCTACAATACAGATAGTCATGGAATTCTGGACAAAATCATATCTGACAATAAAAAATATTCTCACATTTGGGTCCAAGAGACAAAATCTCATCAAATGGGGGTCTGTGGCCTTAATGTGGACTAAATTAGGGGTCCTTGATATGAAAAAGGTTGAGAACCACTGATGTAATGTAATGTAATGTAATGTGATGTAATGTGATGCTGATTTCCTAATATTATGCTCCATTATATTATATATAACATTTTAATGCATTTTGTTTGTGGATGGGATAATTTCACCAGCAGATACTCATAGATAATTTAAAGCTGGTTGGTACATAGTGTTATCACTGCTGCTGCCATGACAGATATTTTCATACATAGCTGTCCTGGCGACTAGAAGCATTGCAAATATGTCCGTGTGTGTGTGTGTGTGTGTGTGTGTGTGTGTGTGTGTGTGTGTGTGCGTGTGTGTGTGTGTGTGTGTGAGTGAGTGTACATGCATTACTGTGGGCAAACACCCACACACTTCATCTTCTTTCATGACTTATAGTGTATCAGGCTGAGATCCGGTCATTTGGTAACGTCCCAATAGTTGACTCATCACAAAGGGCTACTGCACTACTACTCCCCTCTCTCTCTCTCTCTCTCTCTCTCTCTCTTTCTCTCTCTCTCTCTGTCTCTGTCTCTCTCTCTCTCTCTCTCTCCCATTCACACACACGCACACACACATTATCATGAATCAGCTGATGGTTAAAAAGCAAAAATGATATTTATGACTGTATACACATCATTCCAAAACTCATTATTCAATGGCCTGTCGTGGCAGGATTAATACGAGGCCTTACCGTGTGTGTGTGTGTGTGTGTGTGCCCTGTAGTGGTGTGTAGTTTGTAGACTGATGGAGGCCTGAGTGATTTGATAAAAATGAAAGCCATTGATTCTGTCATGAATTTACAGCACCTCATTTGCATAATTCAGAAAGCTGAGTTGCATTTTAGTACAGACATTAATGGAAACAGTGCAACCCGCAGTGCCACCCTCCACACACAGTTATATCGACCCAATAACTGTCAACATGCACTCCATGAAATAAATGCTTACTGAGCAGTCAGATGTACACACACACAAATCACATAAGACATGCATTTCAAACTCTTAAGGCAGTTGGTCGTTACTTGCAACAAAAATCTAGACAAGTAATGGTAACCCTTCCTTTTAGTCTCCACGGGATATTTACCAGGTAAATACATGGTAAGAATGGAAGATTTCCAAGTAATTACAGTTGTAACTAAGTAATTATAGCTGTAATTATGGGGTAAATATTTTAACAGCTGAATTAAAGTTACACCAGGCAAGATTTAGACATAGATTCGCCCTATTTGCCCAAATTAAAGATGACCAACGGAGTTTTCGGCCACTAGTAGCGCTAGTGAGCAAGTGGGTCCCCATACAACAACAAAACCACTTATCACATGGTTTTCAAGCACGCACACAAGAAAATACGAGAATGTCACGAGCACAGAGGTGACACAGTACACAATACTGTGTGGAGAGGGAAGGCTTGAGGCCCGCTCACCATTCCAGGTTGTTTTTTTCTCTTTGCTCACTCAATAACCATGAAGGCAGAGACAACTGAGTATGGAAGATCATAATGTTGAGTGGAGAAAACTCACGGATTAAAGGAGACACCATATTAATACTGGAGAAGCTTTTGATCGGTGGAGAAAAGTGAAGTTAGAGAAAACATTTCATACCAATGTGGACATAGCATTCTTCATACTCGACTGGTAAATTAGCTTGCTAGCTAGTCTACCTATGTTACTTGTGTTATAATCCTATAATGAGCTGGAAATTCTAGTAAATGATGTGCCGATGGGTGAAGTAGCTGGTATGGTTTGAATGAAGGAGCCTTTGAAGGTAATAAATCTATTCAACATAGTCACTGGGGTCTAATAATTTAGTTTACTGACATCATGTTAGATGATTTGTGGGCAATGGAGAAGTTCAAATATATACCTCTTGCTGCCACTTGGGGCCACGAGCGTGCAAAGTTGCCTAGTGCACTTAAAGGATAGGAAACTGATAGCCTCAGTTTGAGCCTTTCTTCAAGTGGGGGAAAAGGAAGCGAGTACGAAAGACTCCATCATGTATGATGACAGGATTTGCACATAAAAAGCATTATGTGATATTTTGTAGAGATTATGACAAGGATGGATGTGTTTCATTATAAAACCGTCATGATAAACATTGATTAACAGCTGAAAAATGTAAGTTTAAGGTTTCATACTCCTACTCTCCTTCATACCATATTATTTATCTCCATGCAATTCAGACAAGTAAAAATTCAAATTGAATGAATAAGAAAGTTGACACTGGACTGTAAATGGAAGCAGCGTTACATTTCATGGTCTGATCAAGTTTCTGCGACATCTTTTCCCAATGCCATAATGACAAAAGGTAAAGTAAGCAACATTAATTCTTTAAAGCCTAGGTGCTACAGGGCAGGTTTTTGTCCTGCAGGTTTTTGTTCCTCACTGGTGGTTAATGAGCTACACCTGGTCTGTATCTACTTGACACCAGGTGAGGCTCATTAACTGTCAGGGAGGAACCAACACCTGCAGGACACCGACCCTCGAGGACCAGAATTGAGCACCTAGGCCTTAAAATTTGACCAAAAATGCAGTTTTTTGGATTCTGTCTGGCTTGTCAGAACACGGTGACGTATGGAGGATCTGTGACTTTGTTTAACACTTTTGTGGATATGTGGGCAATGTTTTGTGACTAAGTTTTCTTTCTTTAAATGTTTACTGACTTCATTTCATTGATGATGAGGAGCTAGCTAAAACGTTAGCTCTGCATGTTCAATGCACATGTTCATTAACTAGCTAACAACAAGAAATGTCTGGAGGCATTTCTAGCAGCTATGTTGAAATGTGACTTTTGCTTTATAGATTTGGGGTTGGAGCTTAATGGTAGACCACTTGTGCGCCAGCTGTTTTGATTTTAGATTACAAGATGTAATACATGGCCACAACTGGTCCCAGTGCAGCGATTTTTTCCAACAGCACAAATCAGCCACTTAGGCAAATTTTGCTCCCAGTTGCAGGGATGGTCCAGTAATTTTCAGAAGAAGATTACATTAAAATAAATTTTTCGTCCACTGTTATACATGCATCTATCAAGTTCACTACACTCTCCTGTAGTTTGAAAGCACCATTATTTTTACACCTAAGTCAAGGACTATTACATTTGACTTTTATACAATAATGACTTTTGTCATTATTGTGGTATGTCATTATGTGGTAACAACCTGATCAGACCATAGAATACAGTTTCTTCCTTTTACAATCCAGTTTCAACTTTCTTTCTTAAGTAAATTTGAATGTTTACTTGGTAGCCTACCTATTAGGAACATATAGGGTACATGCTGGTCTTAATGGAATAGGAAATAGCCAATTATGAAAGATACGGTAATACCTCGTAATACCATGGAAGCAATCAATGGTTCCCTTTACAGTCAAGTTTCTGTTTACTTACAGAGTAAATTGGATTTTTTTTACATAATATCTTTGCAGAACATACACGGTAGTACATGCTGGTCTTAATGGAATGGAAAAGGAAACCAATCATGAAAGATATCTTAGGAATTTGGTAACCATGGGAACAATAATTCTTTCTTTTATGGTCCAATTTCAGCTGATTTTCCAAGTGTATTAGAATGTCTGAAATGGCATTCTGGCATAACTTCACCCACTAACAAGTGAACCATGTCCCCATGGTTGATGGCAGGCGCCCCTTGGGCCACACAGCAATGTGCATCATCCCTCTAAGTTTCATTAAAATCAGACTGGTGGTGTAGCAGTTATGCCTTTCAAAGTTTTAAATTTTGACCTTTAGTATCCCCATCAGGCCAATCAGTGTAATTTTTTAAACGCCAGAGCACAGTGCCAAAAATGCATAGCTGAGATTTTGCTGTAGTTTGAATTTGACCTTTAATTACAGCGCCCTCATTAGGCCAATCAGTGTAATTTGTAAGGATAGCTGGATGTGTGTAGCAAGTTTCATATCAATCGGACTTATGGTATAGGAGGTACGACATTATGGCCTTTTATTATAGCGACCCCTTCAAGCCAATCCTAATCCTGTGTGAAACCAGAGTTTTTTAAGTACTTCAAATGTGTATTAAATGTGTATTTATGTGTATTTACTTACTGCAGTTACAGCTGCAAACATGATAACTTACTATTCTTACCATGTATTTACATGATAAATACCTAATTCTTTCCCTGGCAAATACCTGGTACTAAAATGAAGGGTTAACCAAATAATGTATAACAGTGGTGGTCATTAAAGAGTATCCCCATCATGCATCTATTCTGCATTATTACTGTTACAGCCATTGCAGTCATTTTTGGACGGTAGTCAAACAGAAATGAATGTGCAATGAAAGTCAGTACATCACCTGCATATTTCCAAACACATTTAAGGGACACCAATTATCACTAAATACGCTTTCTATTATGCAAACTGTTCACTGATTAAAATCTTATTTCCCACATTTACTTGTTTGTGAAATGCAGAGGTCACAGAGTTAATGTAATTTCTGTTGCTGTGATTGTATTAAAGAGTAAACAAACAGATTAGGTCTCCTGTTGTGCCAAGTAGCTCCACTTTTTGCTTTGTTTAAAAGAAAACCTCTTTCATTTACGTTTTGCAATTGTGGCATTGGCGCCCTCTATGTTTGTGTATCCATACCCTGTTCTTATGGTTCTTATTTGGTTCATATTTGAGACTATATTTCTGCTGTTCTGCAATGCTGCCAGGTTGGTTCCTTAAAGGCCTGGTTTTGATGAATTATTAGGATCATCCATACACTACTTCATGTTGCCTTACTCATTTTTCCATGAGGTAGATCTCCATGCTGGGTTAGGGTTAATCTTATCATAATAATGACTAATGTTCTTTTACTGTTGTGATATAGAGTCTACTACCATGGCCTAGTCCAACCCTTACACCTGGGATGGTGTGATACTGGCCAGCAGAGAGGCTTGTTAATCCAGTAGACTTGAGCTGAAGGAAGTTGGCAGCGGGACACACTCTCTTGTTTGGTGGGGATAGTGTAGCACACCTGGAAGGGCCCACTACCTACTCTGCCAAAAGGGACATCCCAGTGGGTGCAGTGGTAGCATCGCAGTTTGGGGAGCATGAGGTCCTGGGTTGGCTCCAGCTCCCTGCCAGATGCTACACTACGCAAAGCAATATGAATAATAAACACTGTCAAACTAGTTATCAAACGCTTCTAAATGATGTAACTGATGGTAAATGCACAGTTTGTTGTAGTGCACTCAGACAATAGACACACACACACACACACACACACACATCTCCTTCCCACCACATAAATATCTAGATGACACGGCAAGTAAAACATATTTGTCAGCTCACAGAGGACAACATAGACTGTACCACATTAAAGAGAAAGATAAAGCGAGAAAGAGATAGTTACAGCCCACCCATCCACCCATCCAGTCACCCACCAATCCACCCATCCAGTCACCCACATGCACAAGAAACTATTTGAGTGTGAGAGAGAGTCGGGGTGAGAGAATGAGTGACACATGAATGAATGATGCTGTGAAACCCTCTGTGTTGCTGTAATTGGATTTGAATGGGCTGTCATCGTACGGAAAAATACTGTAGAGAGGAGAGGCTGTTGCGCACGCGCGTTCACACGCTCACACACATTTATACACACATATGAACACGAACGCAAGCGCACACACACTCACACACACACACACACGCAAACACACACAAACTTGGCAAATCCTAAAATTCTTGGAACAGGAACAAAACATATAATTTCCAAAGAAATCATATGAACCATGGAAGTGTAGGCATTCCATTAGTGATGCTATTTATCTGCCCACATAAAACCACAATTAACTTTTAAGCATCTACCAAAAAGAAGGCAACAATTAAATTGTGCGTTAATGCAGCCCATTCACTGCAAAGCACTCTGCAATGCACTGTGTTTTCTGTGAAAGTCAGTGAAAAGTTGAAAATATAGCAGCTGGGAAAGAAATTTATCATACTGTATGTCCAAAAACAGATCAGGTTTCAATCCAACTCTTTAGCAAAACATAAATTATCAGCAGAACAAGGGGGATTTTTTAAGTAAACATTTGCAAGGCATGAAATAATTAATTTTAATGGGCAATGAATTGTCATTTGCTTACCGAGGGATATTTGACATAGAGTGTACAAAATATTAGAACCACCTGCTTTTTCCATGAAATAGACTGACCAGTTGCATCTAGGTGAAAGCTGTGATCCGTTATTGATTTCACCTATTAAGGCATTTCATTCATACATGGGAGATTAAATTGGGATTTGCCCTGATTCATCAGGGTTGGCAGGTGTGCGTATGTACGTATGTGGCAGTAGCAGTGGTGCGGCTGAATGTTATGGTTTATAAATATTATACCAAGCCTTTAATGATCTCTCTTTGAAGTAAAAGTATTAACCTTTACTCTGAGTAGTGTAAATTAAATAATTATATTTATTTTATCATTCAGCATGCCATAGTTTCAGTATACAACAGTAACTATCTTTGCTCTGAAAGAGTTATAGACAGGTCATTTATTTGTTTTGTTTTGGGTTTTTTTTGTCTGAGTTCAATGCAAAGTACTCTATCAAAATGAAGAAGAAATTATAGAAATTTAAGTGAAAGTATTAAACTCAAATAACAGAGTTGACATAAGTATTCACCCCCTTTGCTTCATTTGGGCTAAGATTTGCTCAACATTTCCAAACATACGTGATTCAGATGTTAGATAGTATTTGGTGTTTTGAACGTTTTCATTTCACATTTGTTTTAATTCTGTCTTTCTTGCTCACAAAGCTGAGGCCGGGTCCCTTCACTAGATCTTAATGGGACTTAATAGGATTTTATGGTGAAGGGTGGACTCTCCATCTGAATACTCAGGCACAGTGTGGGATAAGTGGTTTTCTGATGGATGGCTTTCGAGTCCAGTCCTTGAAGTTTCAAAGAGAATGTACATCAAGCAAACTTAGAATTTGAATTTTATACTTTCACACAAATTTCCATAAGTACTTTGCATAGAACTCACACAAAAAATCCCAAATAAATGTATTTTGAATGTAGCGCAATAATAGTGGCGTTTTCATAATTTTCTCACCTGGTAATTGTACGTGCCACTGTCAACACAAGTGTGTCCTGCCAACTAAAAAGAGATTTACCCAAACCAACGTAAGTTTTGTAACCACAACAGTAGAAAACACAGCACCACACCCCAGTCTACAGGAGGATGGAGGTCTACCAAATAATGAGAGGTGCTTCCTGCCAGTATAGGACAGAGCCAGCTGTCAAATCTAGCTCTAACATTGCCTAGCTAGCAATAACAACATTAACTGACATCAAGGTTATAATGTATAAAGGATATGTGGGTCTATTATTAAAAGCATACTGAGTAGGATTTTGCTGGTTGTGGTTTGTCAACAAAACTTTCAAAGTTGACCCCTCCTCCCTGCAGTTGCCAGAACGGTAAAAAACTGTAAAAAAGGCGAAACGCCAAGCAGACAAGGTACGTTCTAAAACAAGAGTAAATCTGGGGCTTTCACCCGTTGTCGAGTACTGAAGGAGAGGATAGGGATGAAGAGTCACAAGTTGGCCTGTTTTCTGTTGGACAGGTAGGTGCCGGTTAGCTTAGCTGCTTTTCTACTACAGCGAAGCTACGCTAACAACAGTAGCTAGCTGCCAGCTCAGGACACACACTAGCTCTGACCAGAACTCAGTTACTTTAGAGTTCGGGATCGCTACCGCAGCAGCGTGGCTTTTAGATATAAAATGACGCCCAAATCAAATATATTTGATTGAATCAACCAGTTCTGACACCGGTAAATGCCTATATTTGATCAATAGTCATTGTAAATTGTGGCATTATAGTATACTGTTTATAGCATTAGGAGTTAAAGTTTCTGTATGCTTCAGCGCTCTGGTGCTAACTATCTTTTCACTTTGTATGAGCATGGGAAGCCAAGGTCAGTTAGCCTGGGGCCAATAGAGTGAGTGGGTTGATGCTAATCATTCTACCATATCAAGCTAAATGCTCTCCCTCTGTGTGCTCGTACTGTGTGTGTATGTGCGTGTGCATGTGCGTGTGTGTGTGTGTGTGTGTGTGTGCAAAGAATATGTGTGTGTCACGCCAGAATTATGTAAATGCATGAGGATGCCGCTAGCTCGTCCCTCCATCCAGAGACATATCACCATAGCATCTGAGACGGAGAGAGACAAAGACCAAGACAGTGCCTCAAAAGCAGGGGGAGTGAGCGGGAAACACAGAGAAACAGAAAGACAGAGAGAGAGAGAATGAGCCATAGACAGAGAGAGGAAGAGAGAGGCAGAGGAACAGCAAGGGAGAGAGGCAGACAGTGACAGAGATAGAGACAGAGATAGACAGCCTATCCTACTGTAAAGGAGAGAAAAAGAGGTCAATGATGGAGTGAATAGAGATAAAACGGGAGAAGAGGGAGGGATCGAAGGAGAGAGAGAGGCAGTCCAAGGGAAGCAAAGGAATGAGGTGGTATTGTCTTTCCCGAGGATGAAGTCATTTTCTCCAGACACAATGTTCCTGTTGCTGTTAAGCATCATGGGAAAGAGCTGACAGGGTAATGGATCACCACACACAGAAAAATTTGCGGGCGCGCTTGCACACATGCACGCACTCAGACACACACACACACACACACACACAGGTACTACTATAGAGAGCAGGCTTTCAGCTTGCAACAGCGCCGCTTTTCAGACTGTGTGCATTACTGTTTGTGCACAGGAGTATTTGCGAGTAATCGGGTTGTACTTATGAGGTAAATTACTGCTAATGATTCCAGGCTGGATTTCAAAGTCTTAACATCTGTTGAATTGGATGGATAAGCTAGAGGATTAAATACACTTAAACACACGCACACACACGCACACACACGCACACACACACACACACATAAACCATTGTTACATTTTCCATTGTGTTCACTGTAAGGCCGTACACTGGTTGCTGTCCATCCACTGTGGGCTTAACACTGGATAGAGGAACTCTTTGCTATGCTGTGCTTATCCTTTAGAGGCCTCTTATCTCAACCCCCTCCCCCCCTCCCCACACACACACACACACACACACACACATACTCACACCCTCCCGCCATCTCTACGATGAGTTGATGGAGCTACAGAGCACCCTGAACCTCCGGCTCATACCCCTGAGGTGTACCCCCGAGGTGTACCAGTCAGTGCAGACTGCCATCCGGCTGCACAATGCTTCATGTCACAGCGAACCTAGACTCAGTCAAACAGGAGAGTGCTGCTGCCTGGTCTCACTGCACTGTCTGGACTATTTCTGTTGTATTACTATGCTCTGGACTACTACTTCTGCCCGGCTTGAACATTTCTGACCTGCGTCCATGCACACAACCTGTAACATGTATGCTATACATCTCTGCTATGTATGCATGCTACCTCCATCTGTGAATCTGACATGGTGTATAGCTAACAATGCACATCTGCACATTTCTGTACATACTGTGTGTTACCAGTACATATGTACAGTAACTCCGGTAATGTGATAAACGTACAATACACACATTTGTAGATACATTCTGTACATTTGTTTTTCCTAGATTTGCATCCACTCAGCAAATCTAATAGAGAACCAATGATGCACATTTTGCAACCTTTTGGTAACCAGTAAATCACTTTATCTATATTCACTCATTTGTTATATTCTCAAAATGTTCTTTTACTACAATTATTTTTGATCTTATCTTCAATAGTCTGTATTAGCTCCAGATTATGTATGTACTTGTCTCTGCTGTTGCAGTGACTGGAGGGCAATTTCCCCTAGTGCATCTTTATCATCGTCATCTAATGTAATCTTTTCCAGAGGCAAATGATTCTAATTTAATAATAGGGCTTGAACTCAAACTGTTATGGATTTTAGCGGCTTTTCAAACAATCTATGCATTCCAGACATGATCAGCATGTAATGAAAAGTCAAAACTTTTGCAGGCCTGCTCAAATGCAATCAGAAAATGTTTGGAAAATCCTGCAGTACTAATGCAGGGACATTAATGAGGGATGTTGATCTTTGGTCTAGGTAAAAATGGGTGTGGGCACATCTGGCGCACACACAGATACAAAAACAGATGGACAGATTGATGACAGACAGACAGTCAGAAGGACAGACTATCTGATAGAGGGACTAACAGATTGACAGACAAACAACTGGACAGACAGAGAGACAGACAGACAGTTTGAGGTAAGAGAGACTGGCATGCATATGTGCAGACAAACAGATGGACTGATGGATACAGACACAGAGACAGTTGAACAGACATACAGATGGGCTTTCTATTAGGAGAAAGGGGGCTTAGATGAACACAGAGACACACACTGACAGACAGACAGACAGACAGACTATCAGTCTGGCAGACAGACAGAGAGAGACAGAAATCCTATTGGGATGCAGTAAATGGGCAGACAGAAAAATGAACAGGC
>NC_135999.1:9924968-9982468 GCF_048128805.1 Centroberyx gerrardi | reverse complement strand
ACTGATTGAAAACAACCAACCAGCATACACCATATACATCCAAACACATCAGCAGGGTCCGGAAATATTCTCTGGTCCTCCCACATCCTGGTGGTAGGCCTGTATTGTATATATTAATATAAAATATAAAATACTGAGAATTCTGGGAGATGTGCCTTTCACTGACTGGAAACAGATTTAGTTTAGTTTTGGACAAAGAAGCAGAAGCTCCCAGCAACAATATTTCCTGATTCTATGACTCCACAGTAGCTACACACACACACACACACACACACACACACACACACACAGATACAGATACATGCTGTACACACACCCACACAATTATTGACGTGCACATAAACAAACATTTAGGCATGTTGAAGCATGCATAGTCATTACGTCTGCAGGGCAACAAAACAATTAAACAGGAGGAGATGCTTCAGAGATCACAATTGTTCCTATAGGGCTAAAAGATGGATGCAAATGAAGTTTATGAACGTCAGTATTTGTATGTGTGTGTTTGCGTGTCTGTGTGTGTGTGTGTGTGTGTGTTTGTGCACATATTTGGCTGTCAATGTGAGCAGAAGAGGGAATTAAAATCTCACTATGTCTTCAAAGCTTCAGATACGGTGAGGAGTAGCACGCTCTGATGAAAGTCACATTGGTCACAAAGGCACCACAAGCCACGCAAACACGCTCGAACCCCCCCCACACACACACACATGCAACCTGCTGCATGCAACAAGAACGTGATAAGAGATGTGTATGGGGAAAGGAGGAAATGCCAAGCAAAAGAAGGCAAAAGGAAATAGGGAAATGAAATATTGAAAAAAAATTCAAATTCAAATAAATGTTCACTATGGGCACATCCAGCTTGTTGAATGAAAAGTATCAAAGACCGGCAGAATCAAGGCATCAGTTCTCCAATATTTACCATCTCCTCACTTGTTTGCAAGTTCCAACGAAGACTGCTGCATTTTTATTATTGTTTGTTTGTTTTAATCGCTGTGCGCCTTTCTTGTGTCCATCATGTCAGTGTGTTTGCTATCCAAGTACTCGCTGACAATTATCACAGAGGGGTTCTGCTGCACCCGGACGCACAGAAACACACACCCACGCTCTCCTCATTCATTCTGAAAGCTCACGCACGCAGCGAGCGTTCGCCGGTGCGCCCCCTCGCCTCGAGTGCGTTGTTGAAAACGTATAGAGGATTACATTCTCATTACGTGACAAGTAACATCTGCTTAGGAGCGCTCCTCCTCGCTCTTTGCGTGCGGACGTGTTTGTGTTTGTGTGTCTGTTTGCTTCTCCGTCTGCCTGTTTGCGTCTGTCTCTTTGTGTGTCCGTGTGTCTGTGTGGTCCCTTGTCCACCTCCCCTGCTGATTTTGATCCGAGATGAACCCTTATCCGATTGGATCTTTCTTGCTCCCAGGGGGAGGGTCTGGAAATAGGCTTATCCTCTGATTGGATCGTTTCCCCCTGAGGGAAGGGTACAAGGGAGGTCAAAAAGAAAACCGTGCTATCTGTTGGCTGCTGCAGACAGGGGTCGTGCATTAACACATGCACCCACACACCCACACACGCGCACACACACACACACACACACACACACGCGCACACATATACACACTCCAAATAGATCAGGGTCTCCAGGGAGATTACAGTGAAGTGTTTGATGACCCCACAGAGAGTACTGCAAAGGGATGACGAAATAAGAGTTTGATAGCCTGCACACACACACACACACACACACACACACACAGATTGAGATACACACACACACACACAAACACTAACCTTGTTGACCTCGCCAAGCTGGCAGAAAGAAAGTAAATATCAGGATTTATGAGGATCAATCAGCGTTGTGTTGTGTTGTGGAGACACTATAGAGGAGGGCATGCTGGGACATGGGCCTCGTTCCAATATGCATGATTTGCTTCAGATCACCTCTCCTCATTTTGCTTTTCAAAGACTTTTAGTGTCCACTTTTACATTCCAGTGAGTTGGGGAAGGTTTCCAATAATCTACAGCATTGCAATGGTTTGAACCACAGATACATCAGCATCTAGTATTTCAACACTTTGTTTAATACAATAAATCAGGGGACAGCTGCACACTTTGCACTAGGATCCAACAGCGACTCTACTTCTTGTGAAGACTCAGGGTGTTTGGGGTTGGACAGAGGGTATTGATGTTATTGTATCATGCTGTGATAGAGAGTATATTACGTACGTTACGGAATCTTAGCTTGGTTTGGTAACATATCAGTTAAGTTAAAATCACAAATAAATAGACTGGTCCACACAGCAATGAAAGTGATGGGGGTGAGGGAGCATCCCTCCCTCCAAATGCTATTTGAGAAGACTATAGTTAAACAGGCTAGGAAAATTATCGCTGACCCCTCCCATGTCCTGTATTCAGAATACGAACTGCTCCCATCAGGTAGACGCTACAGGGTTCCAATTACAGTAAATACAGGAAAAGATACCTGAATAGGTATACAAATTATTTCATCCCTCTATCAGTGAATCTCCTAAACTCAGGACATAAGGAGGGTGTGAAATGAGGGGCTGTGTTGCATGTACTTGAATGCACTTATGTCTGCACTTGTTTGTGCTATGCACTTTGTGTCTGTTACTGCACTATAATTGTATGTATTTTTATGTGGCAGCCTTTATGTCCAAGACAAATTTCCCTAGGGACAAATAAAGTAATCTTGAATCTTGAATCTTGAACTTTTGGCAGAAGAAGAGTGGCTTATGACAAGATAGGACGAGATTAGGTGTTTAGAATAATACACTATTTTATGTGACCCACAGAGAGGGTGAAGAGGAAATGCAACAAAGAGGCAAAAACGCTGAGGTTTACAGATGAACAAAGAGCAAAGAAATTCATCTCTGGTAAGCCTTTGGGGGTTAGAGGTATACTCAGAGACACATAGCTCCAAAGATGTGTAAAACAAATTGGCGAGTAACTGCAAGCAAGCAGTTAAGCATGACATGCCGATGGTCAATTCAATCAGTTTATTTAATCAAAGAGCAGTTTTAAGTTAAGTTTCAGTCACACTGAAATGAAAAATGACTTTTTGCCTTTGCTCATTCTATCATGCCATACACCTATTTGACAAGTTATGCCCAAAAATAAATGACCAAAAGTTTATTTTCTTGTATTTTTATATCAAAATCTTTTACTTACTTTACTTACTTTACTTACTTACTTTTACTTTCTGAAAAAGGGAACATCTCTGGTGACTTCATCGATTACCAGGAGGCATACATAAATATTCCATTCAATAAAACCTTCACAGATTTTTGAACAATCCCACTCCTCCATCCCTCCCATCATATAAAAACTGCCTTTCTCTCCCTAACTGATCTCCCACTGGTTTACACTTTTGAATGACCCCTCCCCGCATTATGTCCCTCCCCAATATCCCGTTTCACCTGGAAATACATCAAATTAAGGAATCAAGATGCTCTCAGAATGCAGGTTCATTGTTACTTTAAGACCATTGCTCTGCTTGTTTTTTGATGTCACATCCCAGAGTCGTTTCTACTTGTTTTCTGTCTTTTAGAAATTACTAGCTAGACTGACAACAGGTGTTGAGCATGAGCACATGGCTGCTCACACATACAGTACATGTGCAAACACACAGACGAAGACAGACACAGACAGACACAGACACGCACACATACACACACACACACACAGCTGGTGTATATGCCACACTTGTCTGCGTGGAGATAGAAATAGATCAAGCCAAGGCTTGTCATAGCAGGAGTTAGCCATAATGACAAGAGGTGTTGGAGACGGAGGAGAGAGAGGGGAAGCAAAGAAGAGAGGAGAATCGAGGCAGAGATAGAAAAAGCAGAGGAGGGAAGGGTGACGAGAGAGCATGTAGGAGGGAGCTGGACAGAGAGAAAGTTAGGGAATGGGGGAACGAGAAAAAGTTGCAAGGAGGTATGAGAGAGAAAAGAGCAAGACAGACAGGGTGTGGGAAGAAGAAAATTAGACCTGTCAATTTACCTGGACTAAGACAATGTAAGGTGCCAAATAAAGGTGGTTTTGATTTGAAAAATGGCAGAATGGAGAACGTGAAAACAATATACTGCTGGGCTAAATGCAGTACATCTTTTTTTCATTCTGCTGCTGTTGTAATGTGATGAAACCAGCAGCGTGCAAGCAGCTCGTCTCACTCTCAGAATCAATGACCCTTCATCAGAAGCAGTGAACCACACCTGTTGGCTGTCGTAATCAGACCGGCTTCAGGTTATTCACCAGCTAACCTCCTCCAGCTCTGTTTTGTTGATTATGGCATGCGTGAGCTGGAACTGACATGGATACGCCGAAAACATACTGTACCTATCAGACTGCTCAAGAATTTCCAAGGAAAATCTCTGTCCTGCTCTGCTGCAGTCTTTTGGTCTTTTCATCAAACTCACAGACTCATGTGCAAAACTGATAGCTTGATAGATTAGCAGGCTGCAGCATTAAAACAACACATGTAATTCACCAGAATATGAGCTCGCAGCTCAAATCACTAAAATCAGCCATATAATTAAGGGAAACTTGTAAAACAAATGTGAGAATAAATATAAAGGGAAACATATGCTGACATATTTTTTTTCTCTTGGAGAAGATTTTTCTCTTCTAATCAGACAAAGCTGACACAAAGCTCCCTGTCTACTGATGGAGACGATCGGCTGCCTAATTGGCCAACTGGTTCCAACAGTGGGAGACCAATTGAGACAATAGTATAGACCAGTAGCTAATGGTTGTCTGGCCAGTGTGTTTTAGCCTTAAAGGATAAGGCTGGTGTTTTTTAATGCATTTCTTACCGTCAACAAATCCTATGAAAATAACAAAATCAGCAATGAATTTGTTTTGCTAACAAGTCTCGTCCATGTAGCCGGTGCCCAGTGCAGCCATGTCCCAGTAGCCATAGAACTCCATTGTATTAAAAAAACGATTCACGTCAAAGAGCCATGCCGTTGCTCTGGGCAGCATATTTCATCATCACGATGCACCAGGCCAGCCGACTTTTTCCTCAGACAACTTAATAAGCCGGCTGTAAACACT
The DNA here is from genome assembly GCF_048128805.1 of Centroberyx gerrardi. Lineage (NCBI taxonomy): Eukaryota > Metazoa > Chordata > Actinopteri > Beryciformes > Berycidae > Centroberyx > Centroberyx gerrardi. The sequence continues at coordinate 9,977,407 of NC_135999.1, read as the reverse complement.
TTGCGATCTCAGGAAAGTAGTTCCGTAGCACCGAAAATAGTCCCCGGCTTAATGAAGAATTTGTTCCCATTTGAATTTGATTTGGTAATAACTACAACAGCCTGACTTTTCATGGTAACAGTTAGTGATTTTTAAAATTGAAACTATGTCTTTGTGAGCTGTATTTAAAGGTTTTTATCTTACAATTGGAGCCAATGACTTCTGGTTTGACGGCTAAAAAGGTACAGGGAAGTCAGAAAGTAATGGGAGTAGGATTTGTTGACGATAAGAAATGTATTTAAAAACACCAGCCGTATCCTTTAATGGGTAGCAAACAGTTTTGCACCAGTGCCTTTTAGGAAACAAAACCTGTTTACTTGAAAATACCTTTGACAGATTCCACATATTTCCTCGGAATGACCTTTTAGTTAAAAGAATCTAAAAGAATCTTAAAGGACCATACCAGTGTTTTTGGACGTTTTTGAATGTTTTATCCCATTTACCACACTGCATGCATACTTACCATTACTATCGACTGTCAAGTCAAGTTCAGTTTATTGTCATTCCTCTCCTTACAGGTTATGCAAAAAGCAGGAACGAAATATAGTGCCCCCGGGGCCATAGTGCAACACATAAAAACAGTAAATTAAAACAAAGCAATAAAAACAAGCATAGGACAATAGAACATAAAAACAGTGGAACTGAAAACTGTAAACTGAAAAATGAAACTGTGGAAGGGTTATTGGGCGCCCTATCATGAAGAGCACCTGAAGGCTTTGACCTCTTCACAATTAAGCAGGAATATTTTCTTCTCTCACTTGTGATGCTCCTTGTTCATCATCACTGTTCATCATTCATGCCCGGGTTTAGAAGTCATGGAGGTTTGAATTTCGTTTGTGAAAACAATCTTTGCTTCAGGGACTATTTTCTGAGAGAAATGTTTTTTCTGAGAGACATACATTCTGTTGTGTGGGTGCGACACAGAGAAATAGTGCATTCATGTGCTACCGGATAAATCAGAGAAACAAATTCCCTACTTGGTAGTTAGCCAGACTAACTATCATAACTTTTTTAAGTTAGACCTGTAGGCTTTTCAAATCAATGCGTGCATCAAACTAAATTACCACGCAATGATAAAGTAACTTTGACAAAAATAAACCAGGGTGGGATGTTCACTGTGATGGATTACCTATCTCAGGCAAGTTTCAAGACTCTGCAAGTTGATTTTCGTACCGTACTGAGATTAATGGAAATAAATGCCTGGAAGGCAAACATACAAACATCTAAAAAAGCATGGTATGCTTTCGGAAATGGTCGGTAATAATTTAAAATATACTGAACGTCAATTGTAGTAAATGGGCTACAGCATGCCGGTATGCTGTTTTAAGTTCGGTTCTCCTATAAAATGCAAACAACTATTCACACCCATTTGCCCAGTCAGTTTGTTTACTTTGGTGCTCTCTATGTTCTTCTGTAAATGTCTGCAGAGGATGTGTCAAGCTGGCCCCAGGCAAGCTGCCAGCCAACCTGCAGAAACTGTCTACTTCTCCATAAAAATAAATATAGATAGCCGTGGCGTCCAAGGGAATGTATGGGTTTCTGTGATGGATATCTTCCTCCCTCACCTCCGCCGACCTTCCTACTTAACCTTCTCTTCTTCTGCTGTTTAGACAGAGCTGCAACGCAGCAAGAGAACAGGTCCAGCCATGCGTACCACCAACATTACAAACGCACGCACACACACGCACACACACGCTCACACAAACAAACTAAGCCATGCATAACCGATGTGTTATGACAGGTCTGATTTGATTTGAGTTTCTAGGACATGAGGCCCACAGTATATGAACCTGAAAAACACCAGGTATACGGATGTATTTAATAAGTTACGCAACCTCGTCCATCAACCTCCCAACTAAGGAAAGACCTAAGAGAGGCAGGAAAGACCATAACTCCTGAATATTTCACAAAGCCAACTGTGTTATTTTTCAAAGTCACAAAGTCCAGAAAGGTAACTAAACATAGAGGCAGGCGTGACAGAGGAATTATGTGTTATAGGGCTGAGAGGGAGAGTGAGAGAGAGAAATAAAATGAAAGAAAGAGAGTGAGACAGACAGAGACAGCGAGAGAGAGGGACAGAGAGAGTGAACACACAATTTGCTAACTCGGTGAAACAAAAGTCCACTTTCAGCCTGATGACAGGTAGTCGATGAGAAGAAGAGGAGAAAATATGATAACATGACAGAATACAAAGAGAGCACATGCTCCGGATGGGCATAGAGGTAATGACACACATGCACATGCACACACACACATATACAAACATGCACGCAGGTGCACACACACACACACACGGACACACACACTTTAAAGGTCATCAGCTAGTCTGACTACCCAGAAGACAGCTGGCAATCAATAGAAGAAAGAAGAAGATGGAACAAAAAGGGAGAAGGCTGTTATTTGGGTATTTGGAGTATTTTGTTCCCTCAGAGACAAGAAAACTTAGTTGTTGTTTCTGCTGACCTTCAAATGCCATCAGCAGGCCAAATAACATAAATAAATAAATAAAATAAAATAAAAAAAATGATCATCTCTTGCCCTGGTTTTTCACATTTTTCACACTTTGTCTGATAGAACTTTCTGAAATTGCATTTGGTATGATCTCTCCCTCACTCTCTGTCTCTGTCTCTCTGTTGTCTGATGTAAGATTTTATTCTGATTCATGCTGCTGTTCTGATTTCTAAAGAGCATGTAATAGAAGTGGTTTAATCTATAACCAGACTCTAGCCCCAAGAATATCTCTGTGCTATCACCACTGTTGGGCTGAGCAATATTTATGTGGGTTTGTGTGTGTGTGTGTGTGTGTGTGTGCGTGTGTGTGTGTGTGTGTGCGTGTGTGTGCGTGTGTGTGCGTGTGCTCCTGTCTGCTAAAGAGACACTCATATCAAGTCTGTGGCAACACTGCGTGAAATGAGAGCTCTCATCCATTTTGAGTGATACTTAATGAAAGTAAAATGAATTTACACAAGTGTGTGTTTGCTTGTGTGCGTGCCAGCGTGTGCTTGTGCATGTGCATGTGCCAGTTTGGGTTTGTTTAGGTCCATTAATTTCACTAAAGCATACACTCTGTGAACTCTATGGAACGCGGCTCATCCACAAGATGGGAATTCGCCCTCAGAGCTTCCTTGTGAATTACATCGCATCTATGGAATTAATGTGATCTGCGGTCTGCCGTGTTTTGATGTGGTAATTTTCACTTGACTGAATACACCCCAAACATTTTCCTGAGATACAAAGAGGCTGAGGAGTAGCCCAGGGAGCCGAGCAAGGACACGTTTCAAGAAGGCGGGGGAGAGATATTAGCATGTCTAGATATTCTACACTGAGCGGCGAGGATAATAAAGGTATCTCCGAGGGATTAAAGCCTTCTGCTGCGGCTGGTGGCAGACTCTTTTTACCTCTTGGCTTGTATAAGATGCCGATACAGGTGCTGTTAAAACCGTGTTTGTTTGAGGAATAAATGTGGAGCGCCGGCTAGCATAGTCTCAGCTAATTATCCTCGCACGACGTACACAGGCACACACACACACACACACACACACACACAGAGAGAGAGAGAGAGAGAGAGAAAGTAATAAATGAGTGTGCTTAACCTCTGTGTCTCCAGAAACCCACCCTCACCCGCCTCGTCGGGAGTAGGTGACACCGATGGTGGTGGCTCTAGTAGTCAAGCAGAAAATCACACGGTTATTGGGGTATTTATATCACCGTGCACACAGTCACACACACAAACAAACACACACACACACACACACACATACACATACACATACACACACATACACACACACTTAAACAGCCACTCTCTAGGGACGGTCACGTCTCTCTGCTTGATAATCTATCTCCATTAGGAACAAGTGATAGGTTCTGATTAATAGGGGCACAAACAATAAAAACACACACAGTCACACACCCACACACACACACACACACACACACACACACACATACACACACACACACTTATTAGCCCACCACCACCATTAACAACACAATCACAATGATGTATTATTGCTGTATTAGGTCACAAATGAAAATACAATAAATACAATAAAGTTATACACTTAAACTGTTGTCTGCCAGTGTAATGTTTCAATTGAAGGGAAACAAGGTGGAGTGTGTAGCTAGAAACAGGCCTGGTCATATGTTGAGTGAAAACAAATGTTTAAAATAAGTTCAATTTGATGTTTGTTTGGACATGCCAGGAGTGGTCTATGACAATTTATGTATGTATGTAAAATAATTAAAAATATTGTAAATGGAGATATTGTGGCATGTTCAAGGCACACTGTACATGTTTGTGGCTGCAAAAAACGTTACAGACAGTAACACACAGCAATTTGAATATTATGTCCTGCATAGATCCAAAATGAGATGTTTTTCATGTCCCAGGGATGTACACAAACCATCAAAATACATTCTAACATGTTAACAATCCACTGGTATCAATGGAGAAATCAACCAGTCATCAACCAATCATCCATTTCTGTAGAGTTGACTTTTTAGAGATTTTTGCAAGGTTCTCAAGCCGTATGTATTTCAGTGAGATTGTCCCTACAGCAGCTTCTGAAGCTGTAGCCAGGCTGTGTTGCAGGTGATCTAAGGTCACTCACTCAGCGGGACAGATAAATGAGCTTACAGTGTCAATAATTAAACCGCTCGAGCAAACTGTTAATGTGAAGCACTGTATCACCACATCCCGCAATGGGCCAATAAGGCAGGAAATCTATAATGCCATTAGCATGTCCATATTAATTGTCCATACCCAACAGTCACTGCAGTGGGACTGTGGATTTCCATTGTGTAGGATAGCACTCAACACACAGTTGAGATATACAAAAAGCCTTAGTGCCTGCGCAAACATTTTGAAGACCCGGGCCAATATGCCATGTTGCACAATGCTGTAGATACTTAGGAAGCTGGCGCAAATGGCTGCCTAATTTTTTAAGCATTTATTTATTTATTTGATTAAAGCTGTGATTTGTACATATGCCATGGCTGCAAATCCTTGCTCGCTTCTTTCTCCGTCTCCTTCCTCCTCTCCCTCTCTCTCTCTGTCTCCGGTCCCGTCCTTGGCTGTGTACTCACCAACAGATCCAGCTAAGCCCTTAGCAGTCCACCTTTCATTATGTAACCAGAAATAGATTTGAGTCAAGAGTTTTTCACATGGCGAGCCTATAATACAAGCTTCTCCACTCTCTGTGACACAGCCTCTAGACACAGCAATTTCATTTCAGCCTGTGTCCAATTCGAGTAAATCCATATCTGTTCTGTTCTTTGACATGCATGCACAATCACGTATGTGGGTAGGCATGTACACGCACAGACAGATACACACACACACACACACACACACGCACAAACACATAGAGTAGACCTACATGTGACAACAGTGTGTTATTTCCCCGGTGCCTTTGAATGGCAGGGTTGAGTAGGAACATTGAACCAGATGCTCTTTAATCCTGTAATGAGAAAACCAGCCAGCCACACATGCAAGCAGGCACAAGCACACACACACACACACACACACACACACACACACACACACACACACACACACCAAATAATCTGTTCGACACAATGCCACTCTCTTAATCCCGATCCCTCTCTCTCTCTCCCTCATAGTGATGACCCTAAGAGTCCCTCTCCTCTTTTGCAACTAATCAGTTATCTGTTTATCTCACTGAGAAACACAGATTGGCTTTATGGAGCAGTCTGTTCCGTTCTGACGGACAGAGAAGTGGGCTGACAGGCTGCGCGAACAGACAGACGGACAGATGTGCAGAGAGACGGACACACACCGATCTCAGCTCAGAATGCTCCAGTCGGTCCCGCCGTACTTAGCGGTCAGGATTAAGTTTGGCAAAGGAACTGGGGCATGTTTTACATACATTTATGCCATCTGAAAATGAAAATGTGTGTGCGTTGATGGTAGTGATTGTATGTGTGTGTGGGTATGAGGCGTCTGTGATTGTGTGCATGCAAACTGCAACCCAACAAACATAGATTCTGGTAACCAGGCAACTGGTTCACTCCTAAATCTTTTAAAACCTTAGATACTATTGTCATTGTTTTAGAACGTACGCACGCAGGCACACGCACACACACACACACACACACACACACAGGCACACAAATCCCTGTGTGGAAAGTCTGGTATAGTTAGAGTATAAACGCAGCACTGATAGCTTTCTGAGGTACAAAAACTTTGAAACACAGCCTCTCGCAGACGCGCCGTCCAGAAATAGATGACAGTGAGAACACATCACATGCTTTATTTAGGCCCAGAGATTGAGATGGATAAGTAGCTAGGCAGACAGATAGATAGATACTGTATGTTTGCTAAGTAATGGAGGGTGGAGAGAGAGAGAGAGAGGTGAGGCTGGGAGGGCGACATGGGCGAGAGAGGGAGGTAATCACGGTTCCACCCAAACAGATCTTTCTCTCTCTCGGCCCCGGCTGAAAATCGATAGCACTTCTCCTTCTCCCTCTCTCTGTCACCACTATTCCCCAGAACAAACTTAAACACACGGCTACACACACACACATAAACACACAAGTTGTTGACAGACACACACACACACACAATGGATGATGCACTGAGCGTTTTAACACTGACACACAGAGTCACGCCCATGGGCCATCTAACTGCCACCAAATATGAGGGTTTGATCAATACAGTAATATCAGTGTTTACACCAGACAGACTCTCTCCTCCTGCCCACCGCCCTCTCTCTCTCTCTCTCTCTCTCTCTCTCTCTCCCTCCATCTTCTCCCTCTCCGACGAAAACATACGCACACAAATATCACAAATGTGCAAGCCTACACACACACGGATCTATTAGTGAGGCTGCTTGTGTGTGCATGGTTAAACCTTGCATCACACACACACACACACACACACACACAGACAGAACCAGCACCAGTGTGAATAGGAATGAGTTAGTTTCTGCTCTGCCAGTTGCATAAAATCTTGCACATTAGCAGTCAGTTTTTAACACACATTAACCGAGAATATGTACGTGTGTGTGTGTGTGTGTATTTGTGTGTATCCTTGTGTCTGTGTGTGTGTGTGTGTCAGGATAATGGCTTGTTTGTTTATTTGCCGTTTGACACCGGCCCGCCCTCTCCTATTGATTAGTGCTCCTGCCTCTCTCTTTAGATCTCCTCCCTGTTGGCTGGTTATGAAAACACTATTGCTGGAGAGACAAGTACTTTGCCTAAAGGCTTTAAATGCTCTCTGCTTTCACAGGTGGTCATATCGAGGCATTACGTCCGCCGAATCGACCGCTAAAAACCAATTGTGGTTTGATTGAACCGGCACTTTACGCCTTTCTGTTGGTCACATTAGCTAATACTTTCCCTCTTCTTCGCTCTCTCTCTCTCTCTCTCTCTCTCTCTCTCTCATTCCTTCTCACTCTTCCTCTCCTGCACACATACCCATATACGTCCTGACTGCCATTCAAATGTCTGTAGGCTGGTTGAGTAGATGACATATGGCAACTTGTCTCATGACTCCAAAACAAAGTGCCCCTCGGTGCTGTCAATAAATCTATGGAGATCATTAGCTGGAGGCTCAGGACACAACTCCTCATTTAGAAACACACACACAAACACACACACACACACAAACACACTCGCAATCCCTGCACAATATTCAAAATTCTGCAGACTGCCAGTGGACTGTTCCACTTTTTGCACAAAGCCCCCAGTTTTCAGCAATAGATTAAAGCTAATCCTGCGATATAGATATATCTTCAAGAACAATTTCTCCATTTGTGCTGCCTCTATACTCTGTTCCATCCATAACACCTAAACCCGGGTACCGGCCCATGATGCAGCTGTATCACAGCAGCCAAAAAATTGGTGTAGATATTTATTCAACTTGTGAATATTACACACTCCATCTATTTGGGTGAAAATGAGGATGTAAACAAGTCCAAATTAGAGCTACTGGATATATTTAAACAAGTCCGACTGACATATTCATCAAATTTCTTCCCACTCCTATCAGACGAATAAACACCCATCTTTCATCCCTCCACCTCCAGACTCTATCTCTCTGTCTCTCCTTCTCTCCTGCATCTCCCCCTCCCCTCTTCCCCCTCTCCTCCATGCCGCTCCTATCTCCATCCCTCCATCTTTCCATTTCCTCACAGTGCTTACCTCTCTATCCCCTCTGCCTCCCTCCATCCCTTGAGGAGGAGAGAGATACTATCTGTCCATCCCCCCCCCTGCAGCCCACTCCTCCTGACCCCTGTGAAGGACAAAGCACCCCCAGCCAGCACACTGGGCTGGGTGGGTCTAAACACTTTAGAGCGATCCCGTTTTATTCTTTGTCCTTCCGCGGAGCATGCCAGTGCTGGACATTTTTTCCTACCACCAGACTTTCTTGTGCCCCTCTGGGGCCTCATTTTTGCGAGTCATTAACATGCATTACTGTCTCCTTTGCCTCTAGCTGCAAGTCTAACCTCATCTCCAGAACTCCATATCTATCTATCACAGCTCCATAAAAAACTCGGGTCGTCAAACACTCTGCAGCAGGTCATGATAAGATAAAGCGAGAGGGCGAAAACCAATCCGATGGTCTACTAATCTGCGAGGGAGGGAGGGAGGGAGGAAGGAGGACGAGGTGAGGAGCTGAGAGGAGACAATCGAGAGTCTGTGAACTCAGCCGGCAGTGAAAACTAATGTGATGGTTTACTATCTGGAAGGAGAGGAGGACGGAAAATGAGCAGATGAGAGGAGACAGGGTGAATATTCGAACTGATGAAAGCCAATCTGAAGGCGCATAAATCTTTGAGGGAACGAGGAAAGGAGACAAGGAGATAAGAAGAGAATTGGAAACTAGCGAGTGTGTCCAATGTAAACAAACATCAACCCTTTACCTCCCCGTCATTAAGGCAAGAAAGTGCTTTGACTGTTTGTCTTTCCGCTGTTTGGGTGCCATGTCTCCCTTCCAATAATCTGTTTGCCCGGTCCAAGACCACACTGAGATTCGCGCTATAACTACTCCAGCTCGTCGGTGCCAAATTATATTCATCTGGAGGCGGCGGAAACACAAACAGATTTAGAAGTGTGCAGGTTGTTTTTGGCAAAGGGGAGCTATGTGCAGTAGTTAGGCTGCTATTTTGTCAGCTGACTGTGTATATTACAGTCTGTCTGTGGGCAATGTGATTGTCTAAAGAGTAAACACTTCAGTGGCGTGACGACCTCAATACACCTCTCTCTCATTCATACATGCATACCTCGAGGAACAGATGTGCGCAAGTGTCTGTCGCAGACTCACACACCCACGCAGACACATTCCGGCATGCACAAACACACACTCTCTGTCTCTTCCACACACACACACACACACACACACACAAAGAGAGTCAGACAGTACAGTAAATGCATCCCCATTAAACCTCGGAGATATGTACACACACCCACACCGGCCGTCGTTCTAACAAAACAGCCGGACCGCCTCACCTCACCCCACACTACAGTAGGTCAACTGCATCTTTACTCCAGAAATCAGCCCGATTAATAATTCATACAACCCCATCAATATTTCAGTCATAAGCAGTCATATTTCTGTCCTGCCTGTAAGACTAAATCATTAATGGCCAATGGACCACTTAAAAACAACACAGCCGAGAGTTGCTGTGCATGTGTGTGCGAGTGCGTCCGTCGAGTGTGTCGCGGGACACGTGAGCTGCTGACCCCCCGAGCGCATCGCAGCCCCTCCCATCACGCCGCCTATAACTTACCCCATCCTACATGATTTGTGACCCACATATAGATCCTCAAATCACTTCTGCACCAGTGATTTAACACTGCGGGCTGCGCGGCTGATTAAAAAGAAATTAGTCTTTATTTTTAAACTGCATCAACAGCCGAGCCTTTGTTTCCAGGTCCCGACTGTGAAGTGTCACGATTTCATGCTGATATTAGCTCATATATACAGCTATCAAGTTTTCAAAGCAATTTTCTGCGAGCGTAATGGCTTTCGCATTGTAGTCAACTTAATAAAGTAGAGTGTCAGGCCCGGCTTGGGGCTGCGGTGCCCAGGCAGCCTTGGAGCGACGAACAGAACATTATTTTACCGAGCGCTTCCGAGAAAAGAGTCAGAATAAAGACGGATCGCCGTTCTTGTATTTCACCAGACACCCTACTAAAGCGCTTGACCGGGATAAAGATTCAAAATGGCCCGTATAGCTTGACAAAGACCGGCATAAAAGCGACAAAGACAATGCGTATTATAAAAATCTCTAGCAGAGGTGGATGGTGACGGGACAACTGCCACCACATCAAAGCCGCACCAGCGTCACTAACACGCGAGCTTGCAAAATGTCTTCACAGCTCCCTGGTTTCATTGTCATCAGTATTCACTGACCAGAATGGATGAGAGTAATAGCTGGTAAAATGGCCTGACTGTCACAGAGCAAATTACTTTCATTTCAACGCGGCGCCATCAAGCAGCCAAAACCACTGACATGTAAATAGGAGGCAGAGAGGGAGAAAGGCACTTACACAAAAGTCATTGACATGTAAATACCAATGGAGAGAGATGAGAGAAGAGAGAGAGGGAGAGGAGAGACGTAGAGAGAGGGAGAGTGCGAAAGCGACAAAAAGCTTCTTTTGAATTTTGAAGTGCCGTAATGGCCCTTGTTCTCGGTCAGGTGTAATTTAAATGAATGGGTGGGCAATTTGATTGATAGAATCTTGGAGGGCGCGTTTTGTACTGTGGTCTAAATATAAACCGCGGCGAATGGAAATAACGCTCGTCCCTCTTTGTAAGTATCCCTCTCCCTCATAGCATTTCTTCTCTCCAGCCAAGTGCTACGCCACCCATGTGAAACCGAGTTGTACACGAGTCACATAATATCCTGCTCTTCGCGCCGAAATGGCTTCCTCAGCGTGTCAAGCTCTATGCTCCAGCGGCTGTCTCAGTTGCATCTCGGGTCTATGCTGTATGAGTGATGACAGGGAGCAACTGGCTTCCATTGGGATCTAATCAAATGTGAGGGCCCATGCGGCTGCAGCCTGATAGAGAGGCGCTTTAACAGAGCTGCTCAGGGGAGACTCATCTATCAACCTGCAACCAACCAAGGAGCACTGGGCTACCACTGGCAATGATGGAGCGCTCGCTGACTGACTCAATGTAGGTGTGTGTGTGAGTGTGCCTGCACACGCGTGTGCATGCATGAATGCATGGGTGCAATACGCATAGACATACAGTATGTGGGGGGATAACTGTGTTATCCTATACTTTAACCCAGACTTAAAAATGAGTTATGTTTGACAATACAGCTATCTGACATCTGACAGGTCTGGCAATACAGTTATCTGACATCAGATGAGGGCCTTCAGGAACACGACAGCAGCAAAGAGTATGGCTTATGAAATTTAGCTTCAGTATCACCGTCTTATCACTGACTGAAAGCTATCAGTCATCAGTTAATACAGAGAGCAGTCCATCTTCACCTCCTCTCCTGTGCTCCATTCCCTCTGGGCCGCTGCTCAGCTGGTGAACCGTGACGGGTGGTTACAGTGCTCTGTGGGGGGCATATGTGGGGATGCAATGTATGTTTGTCATATATGTTGTATGTTGAATGTATGCTTTTACTGCTGGCTATGTCACAAAACAAATATCCCTGAATGGACGATAAATTATATTGTATTATATGCTCCTAGGGTGCCAGAATCAGCAAAGTGACATCAGCTTTTCAGATCCAGGAAAATATGAACTCGCCTACTAAAGCCTCCGCATGCCACATGGCTCCGTTCACCTCGTTTGAACCTTATTGTGTAACTTAAAGAAAAAGTTTTCAGCGGGGCATAAAAATGGGACCTACTGAACAATAGATCCAGAGAGCAGATCATAGCAAGATTATTCTTCGTTCTTTGGAAAACAGGAGGCAATATGAAAAAAAAAATAGAGAGGGAAAGGGAGAAGAGAGGAATCCAGTGAATGAAGATCTGATAAGGATCAAATGATTTACCGAGTTCAAAATAAGGGATGGGGCAGAGGGAGCGTGCATGTGTGTGTGTGTGTGTTCCTGTTTCTTTATCAGTGCAGACAGCAGGCCTATGGGGTCGGTACCTAATCAGAGTGGAGGTTAGATTTCTATCTTAGTATCTTTCAATCCGCCCCCATCTTTATCTTTCTATCTCGATACTAGCCTCCCTCGCAGCTACTGTCTGAGATCCACCGCGGGGCAAAAGATTCAGATAATATTGGTGAAATGTTTTCTGGATATTGACACACACACACGCACACACAGACAGTGGACAGTAATTGGATGGTTTTGGTTAAAGTAAGTAAGCGCGGGAGGTTTAGCAAGGGCAGCAGTGGGTGTTATGTTTCTAATCAAGTGTGGCGTTCCCTTTATGTTTATTTAGCGCTTATTTATTGTTTACTTAGTCACATTACCTCTCCGCTCTGTCCCCGCAGCGACGCAGCTATAATTCACTCCTGTAATTAAATATCTGGCTGAAAACTCAAAAGCCTGATTTTCTCCAATTGAATTCCCAATTCCTCACGGATACGCTGCATCAGCTCACAGGCGCGCTGAGACTCGAGGAGGGTGGGGGTGGGGGTGGGGGAGGTGTGCAACATGGAAATCAAGTGAGGAGAGAGAGGACGGAAAAGGGAAAGGGAAGAAAATGGTGGGGGAGGAAAAAAGGAGAGGAAGAATGGGGGTAAATTAGTCGGAATAGAGACAGAGAGCCGCAGAAGGTGAATTGGAGAGCGAGAGAGAGAAAGCTGAGAGATGTAGATTTAAGTCTTCTTCACTCTGCCAGAATAACATTTGGCCAAGTCTCTCCTTCTGGGCGGTGTCCAAACACTTAGAGATGGGTGACACACACTGGCGTCTGTCTGTTTGTGTGTGTGTGTGTGTGTGTGTGTGTCGTCAGTGTGTGTGTGTGTGTGTGTGTGTGGTCACTGGAGTTCAGAGATTACAGCGAGAGGTGAGGCAAAACTGACAACAGCTGTTGACATACAAACCACATGACATTGATTTATTTTTGATTCCAGCTTAATGCCCTATCCGCCTCCCTTCACTTACACACACACACACACACACACACAGTTATAAGTCAGTATGATTGATATAAAAGCTGTCGCTGTCTCTCCCTTGCTGTCAGGATTCTCTTATCTCCATGGTGACACAGTGACAGGGTTCCATCCATCCCAAACACCCTGACACACACATGCACATACTGTACAGTACACACACACACGCACACACACACAGGCACATAAATACACATATACACATACACACACGTACGCATAGGCCTACTTAAGCATATATGGCACATGTCAATATGTAATTATTTGTTTTAACATCTTCAGTTCTCTCTGTTTGGCTTATTCTTATCTGTGCTGCTGATGCAAGGACCCAGTCTCCCCACAGGGATCATTTAACTTTCATTTAATCTAATACACACACACATCCACGCACCGCTGAAGGCCTCTGATGAACGAATTAAATTCTACTGCAAGTCACCACCAAGGCTTCACTTCACCCGCTGATGGCCAGGCCACAACTGTCATCCGGAGTTGAGGTCCAGAGATTTTGATAGGAGGAGATTTAATTCGAGTTGGTGTTGGAGAGATATACTGGGTCAGAATGACAATAGCTGCTCACTTCCACACATGAAGCTGCAGGAAGCCGTGCGCGCACATACACACACACGCGCACACACACACACAGAGCTGCTATTGCAAGACCTTTGCATCAGAACCCTGTACTCCTCAAAGCTGAAACTTTAGTCAACAGGTCCATCAGCTGTTGGGGCAGGACAGAGAGAGAGAGAGAGAGAGAGAGAGAGAGAGAGAGAGAGAGAGAGAGAGAGAGAGAGAGAGAGAGAGAGAGAGAGAGAGAGAGAAGATCTGAGGAGGCGAGGGCAATTAACTATGGTATAATACTGCCCTCTACTGGATTTAAGAGCAATCTATCTCTCTCTCTCTCTCTCTCTCTCTCTCTCTCTCTCTCACACACACACAGAACATGGAACACATGACTGATCCTATACTTTCTATCTCTCATATGGCTAAAAAAAAGGCAAAGAAAGCAAATGAAAGACAAAGAATGACAGAAGACAGGGTACAAGCTGTAGTTTGCTGCCTATTGCCGAATCTTTTCTTCTCACGTCTGTTTTAGGATGATGCGTCCCTCATCACATGCACAAGGCCTGGATCCTTGCTGAGCAGATTGTTCCTGTTCATATTGTCCTTGTCTCGAAGGTGACAAGGAAACACACAGTACAGGCTTGCAAGCTCAATGCTTTCTGAAGAAAAGCAAATATTTTCAGCTTGGAGAGCATGCAGTAAGTACATGCTGCACACTCCAGCATCTTGCCTTCCTGTATTAAGGTTAAGACCAGCCTGAGCATCCCAAAACACATTAGGACTTCTTGTTTGATGGAGCAACACTGTTCAAGTGGTTTCACGGTGTTTTCAGTGCTTCAAATGTGAGGACAATCAAAAGATGCATCTTTCACAGGTCAATCCCCTTAAAAACAAGCCAAGGCTTGTTTACACTGCACAATACTTTTATCACCTCTGTATAAGCGGACAAGAATACCTCAAATCAATTTCATTTTCATTAACTGACTGATATATTTTTTCTGTTTTTTGTTTTGTTTCTTTTCTTTTCTGTTTGTTTTTGCATGAAAAATTTGATGAGAAAAGGTTTTTTTTTTATGCCAAAGATGCCAAAGTCCAGGTCGGTTCAGCTTTGGGTTGACTCAGTAATAGGAAAAGCCTTTCAATCCTCTCAGACAGGTTACAGAGAAATATGATATGCTTCAGGGCAGATCTATAGGTAGACTTCATATAGTGTGGTGACAGAGATGAATACACACTGAAGGAAAGCCATCATTCATGTGATCTCACACAAGCTAAGTCAACAATTTCACATCTCTGACACACACACCCTTAGTCACCACACACACCCACAACCACACACACACAAAGCTAAGCCTAAATAAGCAACATTAATGACTAAATGCATACATGCAAATCCCACCACATCTCTTCAGCTGTACTCACACACACACAGTTTTCAGAGTGTGCATAAGATTATTGCACACCCTATTGTCACAACTATTAGCAAATCCACCAGTTAAATCTTGTGTTGTGTGTACCGAGGGAGGACTCTTATCCCGTACAATAAACCCACTTAGTCCGACATGAAGTAGGCCTACTTAATTGCTCCTGATCATTTGTCCTTTGAAGTACGGAGGAAAGGCAGATAATAGGCACTTACGACGTCTGAGGAGGGAGGGGTGGCTGAGAGTGAATGGAGGACGTCATGAATGATGCCCGCTGTGCTTTCTGGGATATCAAATTCCCCATCAGCAAAGCCCCCCCCCCCCCCCCCCCCCACCGTTACTTCCCTCCCTCCTCCCTTCCTGTCTCAATTAACGGAACAGTGCCCGATTTGG
This sequence comes from Centroberyx gerrardi, assembly GCF_048128805.1. NCBI lineage: Eukaryota > Metazoa > Chordata > Actinopteri > Beryciformes > Berycidae > Centroberyx > Centroberyx gerrardi. Next base: position 9,961,924 of record NC_135999.1, on the reverse strand, counting down.
CCACCAGCGACAACAAAAGACAACAACTGAAAGAACGTAAATTAAACATACCTGCAGGTGCATTTGACTGTGTATGCATGTGTGTGTGTGTGTGTGTGTGTGTGTGTGTGTGTGTGTGTGTGTGTGTGTGTGTGTGTGGTCTGCAGGCCAGCAAGCGCGCTGTGTGAATAATTAACAGGGCCGGTGAGTGAGGCAGGGTACCGGTTGGGTGTTTTGTTACCACAGCCTCACTCAGCACGAGCATACAGCATTAGATAACCCTATCCACCAGATACAGGTCGGGTTTGTGTGTGTGTGTGTGTGTGTGTGTGTGCGCGAGTTGGCCACTTTAGATGATTCAACCATTTGATACCTGCAAAACCTTTCTCCCAGCAGAAAGGCTATACATCCCCTATCAAACTGAGACGAGGAGCTACAACTGCTACAGCACACTAACCTTGTTCAAGTCTCAAACAAATTGATTGTGTGTGCTTTTGTGCGTCTGTGTTGGTTCAATAATGCTGTACAGTGGTACCAGTAGCCCGCAACAGCCAACTACTGGCCTCATTACTGTGTTCACTGTTTGTGACAAGCAGGCTTGTAGAGGAGGTGGTGCAAAATGGTACAAAAATGGAAAAACAAAATCACAATATAACAGGGCATACTGTAGTTATTGCAGGCACAAAGACAGATTTGTACCTCTTGACCACCTTGGATCCCATCTTTCTCCCTGCTTTTTTCCCCCAGTGGGCGACTCAGGTTCTCCACCTTTCTGCCTTCCATGGTGACTGGTACCATGCACAATAATGTCACTTTATTTTAAAAATATAGAAGCTGTACTATAGACCTTGGCCTTACTGAAACTGCACATGTGAATTGGCGCTCAGCTCTGTCAAACAACTGCGACCAAAGCAATAAAAACGAATGGTGCTGAGTTTCAAAACCAAATTAAAATCGTCCATCAAGTTCTCATATTTATGCATCTTTGCTGGCAAAAATGTTTGAAAAAGAATATTTCAATCATGTCTGCAAACAAAATATGTAATGTTTATTTAGCATTAGTACTTTTGTTTGTTTACATTATTCTATTTACAACATGGACACACATGACAGGACAATTGAGGACTTTTTTTTTCTTTTAAATCAAAGTAATATGAAATTAAACAAAAACAAAAAAACAAAAAAAAGACAGAAAAGGAATCAATTCCCAGGTTAGGAGCACTTGTGAATTGGCAGCTATACCTGGTATTATTTAGGGGAGAGGGGGGTGAAAGAGACAAAAGGAAAGAAAGAGACAAGAACAGGACTGAGAGAAGCTACGAGTTACGAGAGAAAGATAAAGAAATAAAGGGAATATGCAAGTGTACTGTTGAAAACAGCACAGAGAAGGGAAAGCCTTTAAGTTGATAATCAATACACACAACATGAGAAAAGAAAAATCAGACTGCAAAGGTACATTGAGAAGAAACAAAAGAGAGAGCAATAAGGGGGGGGGGGTGTAGTTTACCATGTGGGCTATAATAACATTAATACTGAAATCATAAAAAAAAGAAAGAAAGATATTTTCACAAGTGTTTTCCTTCTCTCCATTCCCTGTTCATAGCTTGTGTAGCACCTGCAGACCCAGTTGCCATACCCGAGAGCTGAAGTTGTTATTGATGATGATGATAATGATGATGAAGATTCAAGTATAATAGTCTCAGTTTGCTGCAGGGTTGGGCTGGGCCGCACCAGCTCACATCTAGCTCACAGAGAAAGGAAGAACGCGACGTTTCGGTGGAAGCTTTTCCTTACGGATCACACAAGAGGTGATAACATTATGCTTGTTGGTTGGTTGGTTGGTTGGAAGTCCTCCTCTACTCTGATTGGTTAAGCCGTAGCATTACCTTTCTGTTTGCTTTAAATTTGCATTGTTCTATTTGTCCCTGTGTGAGGCTGTATTAACTAGGTAAACAGTGTCTTTGCTAGGATGTCAGCACTTTGCGGTTGCCATTTGCAAACTTACACTCTAAGTAGATTTGGACTATGCTACTAGGACAACAATGGAAGAAATTTTGAGCGGCCTAATTTCAACTGGAAGTCCCATGTTCAAGCCCCATGTCGACAAGCATCCGCCCAGCTGAGGTGTCCAAGAGCCAGACACTGAATCTCTATCAGCTCCAATGGTGCTTTTCTATAGCTGACACTGCACTTTGATCTCCCTGGAGGGAGGTGAGGGGAAAAAAAGAGAATTTCCCTACAGGGATCAATAAAGTATCACATTATTACATTATTATTCATGATACAACTAGTGGGGTGCACCTTGGTTGTCAGAACTATGTTCCTCTTTTCCTCTCCTTACATCCCTCCTTCATCTGCATTAAGGATTAACAGGCAGAATTCCTTAAACTCCCATTCTCTGATCGGTAGAGAAAGGAGAGTAAAGTGGAGTGAAGGAGGCAAAGAGGAGGAAAACTACTACAGGCAACTTCAGACTTATTGAAAGCACAGAACATACAGAAACAAACAATCATCACACTGTTATTCTTTGGAGTCCTTCTCACAACTATGGGCATACACTCAGTATGATGACATATTTTCAGAGTTTTGAAAAAAAAAAAAATGTCAACATGTAATTGTTGATTTTTCATGACTCTCAGTGGGCTAAAACATATTGTATCTGCCTTGCGTTCCCATGCACCCAGTCTAAAGCTGTACAGTGATCTACCACACACATGTGCAGAAACAAAACCAAGCACACATACACACCAGTAATCAAGCATTCTACATACGCAAATATTTGCATAAAAAAAAAGGCCATATGCAGAATGTGAATCATTCACACTCAAAGTTAATATAATTACATAATGTAAGCCTGCCTAATGTGTACATGAACCTTGATAGCTAAATCTAACAGACATTTAACATTGAGCGAGAAACAACATGGATGGATTCTAACATGACTACCTGAGAGCAGTGTGCTCGTAATCTAGCTTCATCAACATAAAAGGTTATCACCATGAAATCATCCAAAATCATAGCAGAATGATGCACAGTGTCAAGTGGTGCACCAAAAAAGTGGCAATCAATCAATAGTTAAATTCTTACTAATTAGATAAGTAGATGAGGGAGGGATAATCAGCAGGGGGAACTGATGAAGAAATTGATCACAAATCAATAGTGTTCAGACTAATCCCTGATCAACTAGCTGGATGAGGTCTGGGTCTATTCTGATGTGGTCCTGGCTATCCAAAGCATCCTTGGTAGTTGTCGTCACACCCTCTGAACATTGACATTATCACCCTTTTCACACTGATAAGCCAAACGGAGTTCAGTCGAGCTAAGCTGCACTGGTACGAATCTAAGTCTTTGAATTGCCCTTAAAGAGGCAACGGGAACGCTGCACAGCGAAGGTGCAGACGCAGGTTGGCACTACCAAGTGAAAAGGGGGAAATCGGATGTAGGAAAATGTTCTCTAAGCTCCGCCAGCCTTGATTAGTTTGGAGACGAGACCACCATGAATACTGTGGATAATCCGACTCGAGACAGCACAGATCTGTGCATAGTTACATCAATGACTGCTGTCATTTTTTTTTGTTTTGTTTGTTTTACAACAATGAAGGACACAACATTATGGGAATATTATTAGTTTAGACGAGGGAGTGTATGTGTACCATCGTGCAATCATACCACTGATAAATGAAATAAATTAAAAACAAGATAGGTTAAAAAGGTCCATCATTAAAATGTGTTTGTACAGTAATAAATAGATTTGTCTTCTATTTACAGTTTACCAGACGCTTGTTGAAGCAGTGCCATAGTTTGCAGTTAAAAACATTAATTTTCTAAATATTTTTTTTAAAAGTTATTCGTTTGTTGTCGTTTTGTTCGAGGATGAGGGAGTTGGCGCTCGGGGTTTCCCCTATTCGTCATCCTTCCGCAGGGGAAGGGCAGGAAGACAGGAGAGAACGAGGGAGGGAGAGAGAGAGAGAAGAAGCACATGTAGAAACACAATGTCCTCCAATGCGTCTTTCCCGTGGTTTTTCCTCATTGACTTTCCAATTCGTTTGGTGTTGTATCGCTGCTGCAGCTGCTGTTGTTAGAGTTTGTTGTATTTCGTTAAACTCGCCTCAACACACACATACACACACGCTCGCACGCACGCACGCAAACACACGCACACTCACGCACACGCACACACACACACACAGATTCTGAGCACCCAATCCCTTACTCTGTCCCCACATAGTGTATCCTCCTACAGCCTCTTGCTTGCTCTGTTGCCTCTGGACGCAGATCTAGGAACAGCTTTCCCTCCAAGCTATATCCTTCCTCAAACCACTAAACTGAACCGAGAACTGAGTCCATGGGGCAACCTCCTCCTCCTCCCTCTTGGCCATTCGAAGCACTAATTGATCTTCTTCTCGTTCCTCAAGGAGCCATTGCGTTTGTGCTTCCCGTTGGCCATGCTGTCGCTATGGCAATGTCCGTTGGCCACGTTACCTTCATCCCTGGTGACGCCGCCTCCCCTCCTCTGGTCCCCGGCCTTTGACCTCAGCAATCGTCCTATCCGGTAGAAGGCAAAGCCAATCAGAGCCAAGGCAGCCCCCACAGTGAGGACCACATCCAGCAGGAAGTACTGGTAGGTGGAGACCTCGTAAACGGCAGAGCGCAAGTGGTTAGCACCGTGGTGACGGAGGATGTAGCTGATCCAGTAGACGGCCCTGGACACTGGGTGGCCCGGCTGGTCTTTGTGAATGGTGGAGAGGAGACGTGCTTGCTGGCGGTACCTGGGAAGGGAGACACAGGTGGGAGACAAGGGTGAGTCTTTGTGGGTAGTCTTGGAGCGTGCTTGAGTGCGCACAAGCGATAGTATAAACACGTACGGAAGAGAGAGAGCATTTAGATCAGTGATTCTCAACGTTTTTCATATGGACCCCTAAGGACCCCTAATTTAGCACACATCAGGGCCACGTACGCATTTGATGAGATTTTGTCTCTCGAACCCAAGTATGAGAATATTTTTATTGTTAGATATGATTTTGTCCAGAATTCCTATCTGTATTGCAGGTAGAGGGATAACAAAGAAACTATGATCAAAATAGTCATTTTTCTACATTCTCTAATTGTGTTAATTTTAAGCCTTAAGATCCCCTGGTGGTCCCCAGACCCCACGTTGAGAACCACTGTGTTAAGTCACAAAATGAAGACTTCTGAGGCCAGTGTGATGATGCAACAAATGGTCACCAGATGGCGTTGATACCAACAACAGCCCTAATATACAAAGCATTGACTTATGACTATGCATATAATGCCTATCATGATTGCATCTAGAGCACATAATGCGTTACATGTGAATCACTCCAGTTCTGCGTGTGTGTGTGTGTGTGTTTGTGTGTGTTTGTGTGTGTGTGTGTAATTATGTTGTTGTCAATGTGTGAATGCCCTGCAGAGGACTAGGGATGGAACGATATATCGACATTCAATATATCGCAATACAAAAAGTGATACGTACCATGGGGCAAAAAAGGGAATTGTGATATTAGCTACATTTTATTCTGCTGTAGTAATCACAAATGAGACGGCTTGCCCATTACAGTTTCACAATCTCTCCACCTAAATTACATTATTTGCACTTTGTAATGACATATTTTAATTGTTGTTTACATTCCAGCAAGCCAATGCCATTGCTAGAAAGATTTGAGGCTCATTTGAGGCTCTTTTATTTATTACATCGTATCGTATCGAATCATGAACCCCATATCGCATATCGTACCGTGAGATAAGCATATCGTCCCATCCTTACAGAGGACACATGAATCTAACCTGGTGTCCTTGATGACGCTGGTCAGGGCCGTGTGGAGGTCTTCCTCGGTCATGGTCTTCCAGTGTAACATGATACCCATCCCCTTGGCTGCCACACGGGTCATGGTGTCATAGTGGTCTCCGAACAGCGGCACGCCCACCACCGGCACCCCGTGGTACATGGCCTCGTAGATGCTGTTGAGGCCGCCGTGGCTCAGGAAGGCTCTTGTGTTGGCATGGCCTAGACGACAGGAATGAATAAGGGGTTTTAAGTAAAGGTAAGTAAGAGTTATTTTGTGTGTTAAATTTGTCATTTGTCATTTTTGGCACGGTTACTCATTTTCCCGAGTTGCCCTTCCTGCATTCTACAGAGTATGTGGATCCAACACGCCCCCACACACTCAGCAGTATCTCTACACATCATGAAGGCGGGACTTTGTGCTTGTACAGGAGGAGTATTTACAATAAGGGGAAGAATGAAGATGTGTGTGTGTGTGTGTGTGTGTGTGTGTGTGTGTGTGTGTGTGTATGTGTCTGTGTGTTGGTGAAGGTTCATGGAATCCGCACAATTAACAGGGCATCAATGAGGAAAACAATTAGGAGGAATTGAAGCACCTCATTTTTGAGTTGACCTTGTTCAGCCACCTTTTGGAAGATGAGAATTTCAATGTAAAAGCGCTCCTTTCTCTGTATCTATTGTAACAGTAATTAACAAGACTCTGACCAACCATAAAGACACAGCTTTTCTGTAAGTGCTTAGATACTTTTGACAAAAGGTACTGAACAAAGGTACTGTTACATTGAAGTAACAGTGCTAGCCAGGCCAGGCTACATTTGTGTACATGTGTGTGAGTATGTGTGTGTGCACAAGTGCATGCTTGTCTGTCAATAATTGACCGCTAATGAACTTTCCTCATCCCCGACAGACACAAAATGGCTTACACATTCACTAACTACCCACTACTGTTGGTATAAAATGGAGGGTCAAACCCACACACACACTCAAACTCAATCTACCACCCGAACCCGCTGTAGGAACATCGAGTACAAAAGCATTAGCTATCTGCCACATCTTGCCTTTAACCAGTAGAAGGATGACATTAGATCAGAATCTCAAACTTCTAGGTTTGTTTTGAAGGGTTAGGGAAGTTTGCTAATGCCATAAAAAGAACTGTGTTGGGTTAATCAATTACAAACCGAGTTAACACGGTTCTATATATACACAGTAAGCCAACATAACTGTTCCTATGACAACTACCAAGTAAAGTACCCATAATGTAGTTTCATCTCACTGTACTTACCCAGCAGGTCATTCTGAGGCATCCAATCAACAAGCTTGGTGTTGTTGCCGAGGTTGCTGGGTGGAACTCCTGAGAATCTATGGAAGGAAGGAGGGAAGGAAGGAAGGAAGGAAGGAAGGAAGGATGGATGGATGGAAGGAATACAGAAAGACAGAAAGAAAAAAGCTTATACATCACCTTGATAACATATCATCTTCACACTGTAGGATCACATCATACTGTAGCGTTTTCAGATTTCATTATTTTCTGTCTGCTTTTGATCAAAGGGTGCTTTTGACCAATCCACCAGAAAGGACTTGAAAGCTATTGCATCATTTCTACTACTACACTGTTGTAACTGAAACTACCTAGGTTTCTGTTTGGGAAGGGAATAGTCATATTTCACATTCACAGAAGAATTATAATGCGTCATCATCACTGATTACAGGAAAAGATTATACACCTTACAACTTTTGAAACCCTTTCTCTAGTACACTGTAGGCAAACCGGTGACCTGATACATCAAAATAATTGTTTCTCTGTAGTGTATTATTGCCTTTGAGGACCATCCATAATGTAGCTTCATAGTGGTGCACTGGAATTATATTTGGGGGTAATGTGAACAAGAGATATCTAGGCTAGTGTGAAGTGAGTACAAATTAATAAAAAACAAAAAGTGGAACCAGAGCCTCAATCATTCTGTGATGTTCTAGGAGAACTTTACTTATATCCATTTGGGACTCAACCCTTGTCTTTGTCTTTGTGTATGTTTGTGGGTGTCTGTGTGTGCGTATGTGTGTGTGTGTGTGTGTGTGTGTGTGTGTGTGTGTGTGTATGTGTGGATGCATACATTACGACCCCCATCCTTCCATCTCTCTCTCCTTCCCTTCAACCCCAATTCTCCCTCTCTCTTCAACAAAGCGGCAATTCACTGTACTGCCAATCAAAGCCTACATTCACGTAGCCAATTATCAATGACACAATTCATTTGGCTTAGTCCCTCTTTCCTTCTCTTCAGCCTTCCTCCCTTTCCCTCTTCTCAGTTAGGAAAGGCCAGTGAAAGCCAGAATACAACAGGTAAAACATCCAGACAATTGGCAGACAATTGGAGTCTGCCCAAGACTGCAGATCACCGTCTTTGTTCACCGTACCTGTCATGTGACATGAAGACCATGGTCAGATGCTTACGGAGCGTGGTCTGACAACTCACCATAAGTCAAAGTCACTTATTTTTGGACAAAAATTGGACAACATTTTCTAAACCTGTATAGCCTACTCCTGAAAAAGCCTGCTAATCAGAACATAGTATATGCATTTTTAAGTGTTTTTTGCTTGAGAGCGTAGGAACGCGTTTGCTCCTATTCCTTTGCTTCATCTTCCTCCATCTCACACTGATCACACACTTCCTTTCTCACCAATCTCTGCTCTCCTGTGCTGGCAAGTCTTGCCCTCTGCCTGATCTCCCCCATCACCACTGGCAGCAGCATGGTGACTCTTGCCAACAATCTTGGCACTTGGCACGATCCTAGACAAAAACCTCTCACGCAAGGCTGCCCACATCGCAGCCACAACCTGACAATCATGATGTGCACTTGACGACACCCACCAAATGGGACACTTTCACTTTCCCTACCGGTTTGCTTCACACATACGTCACACGCGGTACCAGCAGTACGCACATGCAACGGCACAGACACGCCTGATGAGAGGTAACTTGACCATGGTAACTCAAACATCTAGCTCATTGTTCAGTGTATATTTGCACAAGTGAGGAGCTTATGCACATACACACACATTAGAACATCAACCAGGCTACGCCACATAATAGTTATCAATGAAAATACAGGAAAACCAATTACAGTTTTCATATCAAGCCAAACACATTCTACAACTTCTTCACCCCCTCTTTGATGACAGATGGTTTGATTAGTTTGATGGGAACCATTACTTCTATGGTTAAGTTGATTTTACCCACCTGGTCAAATGTACTAAGAATTTTCAAGCTTGCTCTCCTAAGTTTTTTGGGTTTTTTTTGACTGGTTGGCCTGATCAAAGTTCAAAGTGTGTGTGGCATGTTGTATTTTTTTTTTATTTTTCCTTTCTCTTCAATGATTATCTCCATTCCCAACTGCCAGAATACTTATTGTGTTTTCTTTGCATTTCCTTTATTCTTGTGCTGCATGTATGGGCGTGGTTTTCTTGAGACAGACTTCAATTTTACAGCATAGTATGTAAATGAAGATTGATTTGCATACTATGCTGTAAAATCAGTAAGAGTAGTGTGCTTGACGGGGGAGGGCAGATTTATGGTGAGGTTGTGTGGAGGAGGACACAGTGTAATGTTATACTGACAACTGTAAGCTCATACATATGTGCTATTAAAAAAGTAAATAAAAAATTTAAAAGAAAAAAAAAAAATAAACAGTTATCAGGACAGCATGCTTAGATCATTCTAGGACCTGGGCTCTGTTCCAGCAGTTTTTATCTTAATAATCCACTGTTTGGATATGCCAAAAAACTATCAAGAGTTCGACCTATTAACACAACCTATTGTCTGATAAGGATTATACAACCTGTAGCCAGAGAGTACAGGACCTCTCACTAACTATTCTTTAGTCATCAATGTGCTAAAAGAAATTGTGCGTGTGAATGTGGCAAAGCAATCACACACTGTTGAGATAAGAGTTAAGAATTAACAGATCAATGGAAAGTACTCAGAAACTGGCCCTTCTCATTCTTTGTCCTCATTCAGTCCCACTTTTCCTCCGCCTATTTTCAATGGCGATCCATGTTGAATGGATCGCCATTGTGGAACTCTGGGTAAATGATTACACATGCATCTCTCTGTTCACCGCACATGCACTCAAACACTTAGATAATTATGTGGATGAACTGCTGTCATTCATTCATTACTGAGTACATAAACATATGCATTACACCTTGACACACATACACACACATAGATAATGACACACACAGGTACTGCAACGCATAGAGAGCAGAGGTTCAGTTGCCCTGCCGGAGACACACTATATCTCTCCAAGGGCTGGAGCAATGACCCACAATGCCCTGCAGTCGGAACATTCTAGCTCACAGTAACACCTAACACATAGCACAGGTGTGTGTGTGTGTGTGTGTGTGTGTGTGTGTGTTCATGCAGGTTTGTGAGTGAGAGAGAAAGACCGGTAGATAGTATGCCTTTAACTGAGCTAATCTTTTGGATACAACAGACCTATTCTTGTAAGCCTTGATAAACCAAATAAAATGCAAATCTCTTGGAATCCAGCCATTAAATATGCGAAGCAGTCATCATTAGTTTCATATATGTGGTCAGGATCTCAACTAGACAACCGCAGATAATCTCCTGAAAGCGCAAGTGAGATGGGGATATAGACTTTGCCCACTAAGGAGCAGGTTGCCACAACAGAACCGGGTGTGCATTAGTCTTATGATGGGTTGGGGTCACTGACCAGAGGTAGCACAGCTGGTAATAGGGCACCATATTCGAATAATCAGGCATCCAATTCAATATTTTACAACCTCAATCGTCTGAATGCTGAGGGACTTAAGCAATAGAAAGTTAGAGCTCACTACCTTGAAACCCTAAAAACTGCACAAAATTCCACCTCGCAATGACAGCAAATGACAGCTATGGATGAGTGAAAGTGGGGAAAACTGATACTGTACCTCCAGACCACACGCTGGGGCAGTCTGGCCAGGGCTCCGGCCAGTTTGTGAGCAATGTCATGGGAAAGGTACTTGACCCCAGCTCCAAATGACACAACCACAAAGCCATGCTCCGCCGTGTCATTCACCCATGTCTCGAACTCCTGCGGGGGATATGAGACAGAGACAAAGAGAGTTAAAGTATGCAGCATGTATACCTCTGAAGCAAGTTTTGTACTGTGCTACAATACTATGCGATACTATGCTGCATTTTCTAAAAGCACTCTGAGCTTGTGTGATTTTTTGCCTCCTCTTCCTTATTATACTTTTATTCCCTCTCTGATAACACCACATCGTGTTTCTTCTCAGCAGTCTGAAATACCTCTTTCATAGTAGATTCCGTCATGTGATCATGGAAGAGAGTCAAAAGGAAAATGACCCACTTTCTCTACACGGTGTTTTGCAGTTATAATTGCAATTTTGATACTTGAGCTCCATCTCTGCCCAACTAATTGGTTTGCTTATGCAATGGAGGATAAAGACCGCATCAATAAAATGCAAACCTTCACATAACCTCCAAACATGGTTGTTATTGTGCTGACCGTTTCATAGCCAGGCAACATGATTAAGGTTTATGGCGATTATTCAAGGAATGTTTATCTCATACCCCCTAAAGATCCATCCTGGCTGGTTTACAGGCTCATGGTTAAACATGAGACAAAGGCAGCTTTCATAAAACTCACTGAACTTTGCCTGATGAACTTGAAGCAGTTTACCAATGAGCATACACTAAATAAATCCTTTTTAGTCAATGTTGTCTGTGTATGTATTTTTGTCATTAATTATTTCAGCTGCCTGGTACAGGTTTTAAAAATTATCTTTATGTAGACTAGTTGAACAAAAACCAAGGCGAGGAAAATTTAAATGTCACAGAATGTCCGCAATGAGCATTTATCAAAGAAGAAACACAAAACAGACTTATGAATGAAGTTTTTAAAATATACAATCAAACACCTCACGACTGCAAAAAAGACTGAAATGAGCATGCATATTTTAGCTTTGTGCTTTGAGGAATTCTTGGCCCAGTATTTCATTATATGTCAACATTTCAAACGATGATATATCAATGAACAGTGTTGGTAGTCTCTACAGTCAATAATCTGAACTGGTCCAGCATCATTTGCCTAATGGTTTTACTTCATGATGACCTTATTTCACCTCACTGTGAGGCAACAGGTCCTGTGAGCCTAGCCCTCTGCCACAAATCCAGGATTATTAAAAAGAAAACATCCCAATCCTGTTTCTGAATTTAGTCTCAAACTCCTAAGGTATCAGGTTTGCCTTCTAAAATGCTCTGTACTATAATTTGCTCTGTAATTTACTATCTAAATCTACTTCCTCAAATCAGCAACAGGTCCATTTTACCCCCTACACTGCACTGATTTTATACAAAAATCACTACAGTAATATACTGTATTTGCTTCAGGAGAGTATGTTTTCTTACCTAAAAAAAACTATACATCACCTTGATAAATCATTGAATAGAAAAAAAATGGCAACCATACAAATGCTTGTCTATTGTAGGTGCCAGCAGTGTTACATGTTGAATGGACTGGGGGAAAATTTGAGCATTTCACTGAAATGGGAATAAATAATTATCATTCTTCATATGTTGTCAATGAGAGATGTTAAGTTTTGAAATGCTGAGTATGTGATATGAGTTGAATGAATAAAGGTTCCACTGTTAATTAAACCAATTATCTAATTACCATAAAATAGGGTTAGAGGGTTAGCAAAGGAAACTGCAGCTACATCACTACACGAGAGAGACTGATTCTCCCAACTCAGCTCTGTCTTATCGGCTACTGTTATAATTCACACAAGTCAGCTGAAGCAAACTCATCTAGGAGCTGGATCAAACATGCAGGCAGGAGAACAACTAGCAGTGTTTCCATGATGAACGAAGGTCATATAACAACATTTAACATCTGCCAGCTATCCTAACTGCCACCTACATCCTCTGGTATGGCTACAGTCTACCGATGAAACATCTCTAGACAGAGACAGACAACTCTGCATGTCAGCACAATAGTTAAACTAAAAAGAAAAGCAGTACGAAAGTGAGCCTGCAGTGAGAGCCTTCATCACTTCCACCAGCTGAGAGCCACATTGAGGCAGTGAAAATTAGGGACATGACACATGCCTGTGGAAAGTGATGACAATAGTGAAGCGAGACCTCCTCCTCCTGAGAGGGAATGTTGAGTATGTTAACCCAGCATGCCATTAGCTGATCAAAAAGGCTTTTTCACTTGGCAGATGATGGTGTGCTTCCAAAGATCATGAAAAAACAGAGTGAGGCTCTGCAGTTCAGAATGGTTTTTTTTTTTTTTTATGTGTGTGTGTGTGTGTGTGTGTGTGTGTGTGTCTGTGTGTGTGTGTGGGTGTGAGTGATTGTTAATGTACAGTAACATACTCATACTTTGAGAATGTAAGTAAGAGAAGGGACATGGACTGAGAATGGGTGAGAAGGGATGGGGGAGTAGCCATGTTGGAGTGATGGAGGAGGAGGACAAGCAGAGGGAGGGAGGAGAATGGTCCAGCTGCGGCAGCTAAGGCCTGGCCCTGGCACGGAGCAACCTCAGGGGCACACTGGGCTCTGTGTCCCGGCAGCGCAGCCCTACTGTCCCCACAACGCAGCCTCAGTGTCCCCATAAAGGAGTCTCAGTGTCCGCAGAGCTCTGCGCAGAACAATGGCCTCGTTCTCTCTCCACTTCCATTATGCCCCCTTCCACACAACGTCGCACAATGCTCCCTATTGGCCAGAGGGGCATTCCAAAACCCCCCGCAGTAGATACCGCCGGCCCGCGCTCTCGTCGTCTCCGTCCGAACGATGGACTAACCCCCCTCACCCTCGCCTCTGTTCTTCATGACCCTCGCCTCAAAATCTACCGTGCGCCCATTCAACCCTAACCCCTCCCGGACCAGGGCAAGGCAAAACCAGTACCCTCCATAAAGGCCGGCTTTGTAGCGGGGTGAGAGAATAAGAGATACCGAGTGAGAGGAGAGACACTGGGGACAAGCAGAAAATTACTGATATGAAACTCAGTGAGACGGTGACGAAAGAGATAAAGAAGGCAAATTTCGGGAGGAAGGAGAGACGATATGGAGAAAAAAAGAGAAAGGAGAGCGATAAGGCGTCAATAAAGGAATATATGTATGTGTCTATGTATGTGAACTGACAATGAGCTGCAACATACATGTAGTAGCTGAGGCATTGTGAATTGTGAGACAAATGCTGGCTTGATTCCCCCTATGAAGAACCCTATTCTCCCGGCTGTGAAGAGCTACCACCAACTTTCCCTAAAATGAATTCATTCATGCCAGCTTTTGAATAATTAACTGGCATTTGTCAATGGGAGACAGTTGACAGAAAGTTGCTAGTTTAATACAAAAGGTCAGACTTCTCCCAAAGTCAGTGTGAAGCATAACAATAAGGTGCTCCATCCCACCCACAAAACCACACATTTGCAATGAATTATCCATTATAACCAAGTAACTTTGTCACCAATGGCATTCTATTTTATGTTCCAGCACTCATGATGGCCCTTGTAAGTACTGTGCTTACTAGCCAAATGTAGTACACACTGTATGTGGACAAATTAGTGAAATTTGAATTTTAGCATGTACAGTAGATCTAAAGAAGAAGTCTTCCCTCTATATAAATAAGCTTGAACTGATGCTAGACATTGTCACCAGGAAGCTACCTCTCCAGTAAGGTCAACTAGGAAACACACATCCTCAGAAATAGGGCATTGCAAAAACAAGCAGGTACATAAGACTTGTTACACATAACACACAAAATCCTTTTGTTTCTCTGTGTCTATCTCATTCTGTAAGCCTGTCTGTTAGCTGGGGTGTCTGTCTCTCTCAGTACTGACCTGTGGCAGTGGGTTGGGGGGCTTGGTGAGGATGCCCCCTATGTACACCACATGAGGTAGAGTGGGTCTGGGGAACTCCAGAGCCATGTCAGTGCACAGCATCCACAGCCGGCTGCCCTGCACCAAGTCAGCCATGGCCACTTGAGGCTTCACCCCGTGTTTCTTCATGATCCGGTCATACTTGGGCAACGCAATATAATGGACTCCAAAGCGCTGCACCAGGTAAACGACCGTGTTGGTGATCCTCTGGGCCAGTGACATGCGGTCTGTCAGCAAAGAGTTGAACTCGGGGACGTAGGAAAGTGGGGCCGGGGCACCCACCTCGGCGGGGTACCACAGGCCTGTGCTGAACACGGCATATTTCACGCCTAGGATGTGTGCGATCACAAAGCCGCACATCTCATTAGGGTCCACCAGCAGGAGGTCAAACTTGGCCTCCTTGAGCCGGGTCATGACCTCAACGCTGCCAACCACAGCGTCGCAGTTCTGAGAGTAGTGGTCGAGAATGTCAAAGAGTTCCAGAAACGTCAGGCGGCCCGAGAAGATGTTGCTCACTTTGGACTGCAGGAAGTTGTCAGCCGTGGTGCTGTTGAAGATTCCTGGGTAGCGCTGGAAGTGGTAGTGAGGAGAGGGGGGAACCTCTCGACCCTCTGAGACTAGGAAATGGGTCTCATGGCCCTCCTGGTGCAGCGCTGTGGCCAGCGTCTTGAAGATGTAGAGGTGCGACTCGAACATGATGGGTGGGACCACGATCACCTTAGCAGCCCATGATGCACTGGGGCTCCAGAAGAGGAGGCCAAGGAGGAGGAGGAGTGATGGAGGTAGGTGCATGGCTGAAAGGATAGAGATATGAACGATGTTAACACTGCACAACATCAAAATAAACATAGAACAGGACAGTCATTAAAATGCTGTGGTCATAAAACCAATGTCAATCCAGGTTGCTCCACAGGTTTAGAAACTGCAGTGAATGAAGCATTACCAAGAGCAAATGAAGGCTACACAATGCAATTCATTTAATATCGAGACTGCCTGTTTTCATTAAGTCATGATTGGACTTGGAGCTTGAAAAAGCTTTGCTTGCTGTTTGCTCAAAGGGTTCGCCCACATTTGTCTTAAACCTTCAGGGAGGAACCTCACACAATGTAACACTTAAATGAAGCAGATAAGAAAGTTCAGTCAGGAGGACCAGAGAAGTGCCTATTCAGGTCTCAGGAGAATGAATTGGGGAAAGCGGGATGGGCCGATTAGATGTGTATACAGTTTGCTCTCTTCAACTGGCCCACCTCTCATCAGTCACCCATGATGCAAGGAGAGAACAGTAACACATGCTTGAACATCATATGCCCTATGCTTCAAACTTCAAGCCTGGAAATAACTTCAATACTGTCATAGTGTTGAGAACAACTAGTATTCCCTCAATAAGGATTAGGTGTCACAAGAATGTTGAAATTGTCCTTCAATAAATTGTGTGCACAGAAAGCTTTCCCAATTCACCTTTGCCCCCTTTTCTCCACACTTCACTACTTCCCCCCTTCCTTCCTCCTCACTCTCTGCACAGCCGTCACTGACATGGTGTGGGCAGCACCAACGTCATTCTAAACCTCCGGCCGCGCTCTCCACAAATACAAACACAAAGAGCCATTATAATGCCGCCATGTCATAGCCTGCGCCCTATATGCCCACACTCATTCTCTCTCTTGCTCGGTTTAATCATCTACACTGGAAACCTGTTTAGGGAAACCCAGCAATTATCGAACTTTTCCTAATCTACAATGATTAACTGGTGCTCTCCCATGGGGTGTAACGCCGTTAGGCATGTGCTGACTCATGGGTGAAGCTGTATAGGTGACATTCCATAAGGACATGTGTGAGTGTGGCTTTGGACCGGGACTCATCACATGATTTCTTAATCTTAAAAGATATTGCCACACACAGTTAAGGAAAATACATAGGGTGGCATATAGTGGTTAGTGAGGTCATCCTCCAACCAGAGGGGCCCAGGTTCAACCCACAGTGAGGTCATACCTGTCAAGGTGTCCCTGAGCAAGGCAAAAAACAGAATTAGCCTCTGAGGGGATGAATAAAGTACATCAAAAAAAAAAAAAAAAAAAAGCCACTCTAGTTTTTCTTGATTTCAAGTCATGTTTAGCATGGGTAAGTGAAAACGTTCATTCATTGTTTAGACTGGTAAAATAAGAAAACAGAATTTCCCTGATGGGGGTTGAATAAAGTACTTAAAAAAAGGGTTATATAAATATGATTTATTTTTTAATCGTTTCACTCATTTATAGCCACCATATTTGTTCTCCAATTCAACTCATGTTAAGCGTGGGTAAGTAGAAAAGTTCCATTCATTGTTTAGACTGGGAAGATAAGGAAGCTACTCTCAGTTCAAAGTCCATGCTATGTCTATACTTCCTCCTGTCATCCCCACAAGATGTCTCTCGCAGAAACAACTCAGTCCTGTCTCCAGAGAACTAATACCTCTTGAGGCCATTACCGTTACCACTGAATCTATATCAAATGGCACGGCGCATATTGCTTCTGTTGACGACCAACGATAGCATCTAAACTGGATTATATAGTGTGTCAGCCATCTGTTTATCCGCTATATGGAGTTTCTCTCCACAAACAGCTGGGGCCTGGTAGGTAGAGGACTCACAGTGGCCGCCATTTTGTTTAGCATTGTTCTAAGGATATCGTTACAAACACCTCTCAGTCCAGACTGTTGACTGTAACTATAGAAACCAGCCACTGTCTACTGAGGACTGCTATGCGTCATGACTTAAGTTACTAATGATGGAGTCTGGTTACCCAGCACACAGGGAGGGCTGAGGAAATCATCTGGCCAAAGAGAATTAAAGGACGAGAAACGACGGATCGATGTAAACGAAGACCAGGTGGAGATGAAAAAGACAAAAGGCACAAAAAGTTGGAAACAATAGCAAAAAGACACAAAAGGTTTGGAACCACCTTCAGGTCAGCAGGTGATCAAATACAGTTTGTCTGTTGCAAATGTTCTACCTTACAAAAGAGTTTCTTGTGCTAACCGTTATGCTCTGTGCTAAATGGTAGAAAGTAGGCCAAGTTATGGTAAGTAAGCAATTTTAAGACATCGCTTTGGGCTCTGGTAATTTCTGATCGGACTTTTGTCATTATTTGCGGACATTTTAGACTAAATGATTAATCGATAATAAAAATAATTGTTACTTGCAGCCCTTGCAACAACATACAAGGCATTGTGTAAGATTATATCGACAGAAACTCTGATCATATCTCTGTGATCATTTCAGATTCATTAGCCTGTATTACAGAGTGTACCATTATGGATTATTAAATATCAAAATCAATCACAGAATCCCCAGGAAAAAAGTGTCATTCATTCAGGCTGACATAAAATGGTAATTACACAGTGATTATCCCCCTCTAATACCCTAATCTAGAGTAACATTCTCTCAGTTTACCACTGAGGGAGGAGCTGCCCTGCTGCTTCCACAGTGGGGGTTCATTAGCTCAGTCTCCCCTGCTGAGAGGGGAGATGTGACTGAACAAGAGCTGATATCATGTCAACTCAGCACAAGTCCAAGCTTTTTATTTTTACCTCATATCTTTCAAATGGAGCATGATAAGCTGATCTTAGGTTTACAGAATCCAACTGAGGTCTCTCGAAGGCTCAGACTGGATAGCCAAGGTTAGTAGGATTAGCTTTGGAGATGGAGGTGAACAGTGCAGTTTGGCAACTCTCTATGTGTATCTAGCAATATTATCATGATTTAAAATAAAGGCAAATGTTGTGGTCTCTATACAAGCCTACTTTGTCCTCATAGATCTAAGATGAAACGTGGGTGGCTGTACTAGCCCAGTGCATTTCAAAGATAAGTTAAGCCTATTTTATTACTCAGGGCAGGAGCCTTAAGATCTTCAATTTTGGTGAAAACAAAATTAAAGTGGAAAAACACTTGACTCGCACATGAGAAAGCACCTGAGAGGCTGTTTATAATGGCAACATGGTTTCTCTGCTCTCCCTTATCTCGCATTGCTTCATCAACATTTGATAGAACCACCACTCACGTACTCACTAACACACACACACACACACACACACACACACACACACACACACACACACACACACACACACACACACACACACACACACACACAGGATCTAAACTGAGTAATACATGTTAGCTGTGACCCTGTGCTCAGGAAGCAAACGATCTCATCCGTTGCTCACAACCGATGTGTATAGCAGTTTGATTGGTGAAGAGGATATTTGTACTGGGGATGGAATAAGCCTAAATTTATCCAAATAACCTCTGACCTAATATGAAAAGTATGGAAACTTTTTCTTGTGTAAAATATTGAGTTATGATATATACATGGTGCAGTAAATGCTCAGTGACTAACACGATCCATACAGCAGGACCCTCTGCTCTAAGCACCTAGGAACTGATACTGTGGATATGTAATGGCCTAGTAGGCCTTCAGCCTGAGAAACCCACTCAACCACACTTACTGATAATACAGGTGGTGATAAAGCAACTTTGCCCCTCACTCCACTGCTCTCTGTTTCCACAATTTCCATGCAGGCCTAGTGACAGTATCAGAGCTTCATTATTCTACTTCTCATCCCCATCCTCCACCTGTCCACCCTTCTTCTTCTGCTTCCCTTTTGTCAATTTCTACTTTAACTCCTTCCTTTCTGTAGGCTACTATTTTCATTCACGTTCACTGCCCCCTCCCCTCCCAAGCACAACCACACACACACACAGAAAACAAGTTAGACGGGCTCTGTCTTTGCCAGTGTCACTACTTGTCACTACTAAAGCAGGTTAGCGAGGTACAGCGGCAAGCTTGCCAGCCCCCATCAGCAACCCTCCATTCACATAATGTACCGCTAACCAAGGAGAATTAACAGATCTGAACAGTTGTAAGAAGTGATCTAGTGGTAAATTAATTAAACTATGATGTGTCTGTGATCATCATAAGGCAACCATCTACCAATATTAACAAAAGTTATATTTTCAGAAAAGCAAAAATGTATGCTTTATTTTCCTCAAAAGACCCTATCCTCGTACATCAGTTTGGCAATAATGTATGTGATGATGAATTTATGAATTAAGATATGTCAGCCTTAAGCCTTAAAGCATGGGTAAACTATGAAGTCAGTTTGGTTGAGTTTACCCTCACTATATCCCAAAGCTAACATATTATAATGTTAGCTTTGGGCAAAGGCACACCTCTCTGCACATACAGAGACAGCCTGAGTGTTTAGGTATCCAATACCAGCAAGAATTTATACGGTGGGAACTCACTCTGAATCACCAGTCTAAGTCAGGAGAGTGCCGGTGCCTGTTTGGCAATGACTGGCATATCTCAAATTCCCTACTTCTGCGTGGTTAAAGTGCCATCTGCCAGATTTAAGCCCCATGGTATGATATAATTGCCTGGTTGGGCCATTGTTGTGTAATAGAGCTCCATCTATTATGAATCCAAATTGCCACACTGACACCCATTTGAAAAAAAAAATCTTTCACTGTTTATTCTAAACATACAAGCATGTATTTGTACATGTAGATGGCATTCATTCAAAATACATTTTGATTACATCCAAAATGTATTTTGGATATAGGCCTACTTGCAGACATGTACTGTCGACAGCAAAATGCATTACCAATGTCCAAAATATATTTTGAAGGAATCTACACACATATAAAATCACCTAAGCCTATCCAGTTTTCCAAAGGGGTACAGCCAACAAGAAGCAGGCTATATATTTTGAGGCCTCCCCAGGCCGGTCACTTCTCACCTGCAGTGTTAATGTTAAGGGAAGGGCTTCTAGGTGACCGGCCGTTGGAATGAGCCCAGAGCAGCTGCCCTCAGATGCGCTCATCGGAAAATCACCAAGGGAGCTGGGGGGTTATTCTGCATTCAGGCCAGATAGGAAGGACGGTAGATAGGCCTACGGCTTCCGACTGGGAGACACAGATGACCTTAGCTTTCAGGTCATACAATTACTCCTTGGGAACTTGGGGTATAAGCGATAAACCCCAATATTTCCCACCTTTTTTTTAACCTCACCAACAAGGAAATATCTGCAATCAAGTGTAATGGAATGATTAACTGTAGGCTACGATTTTCATCACAAGTCAAATTGTGATAACTCCTAAATTCCATGCTAGTACATAACTTGGCCTACTTTTTTCATTTGTCATTGACGGTGCAAAGTTTGTTTTGTAAACAAACATGTAAACATAAATGCCAATAGGCCTATATCTCAGTGTTTGTGTTACGCGTGAAAAACCTGATCAGGAGCAACCTGCTATTAGACATTTTAGATGGACGCTATACAAATATCACAGCAAACGTAGGCTATACGTCCCTTTAGGATTATTATAGCAATACTAGCCTATAGTGATACGATAGGAGATAAAACACTACCATAGAGTAAGGTCGCTATACCTACTGAGTACCGCCTACACACATTAGGAAAGTAATTGGAACATTATAGTTATTTTTTTGTTACGGATTATTCGCATGAGACAGCACAGCAGCCTTGGCTACACCTGCGTCTCACGAGGTTTCGACCGTGTCTCACCTGAGTTTACAATAAAAAAAACAGTTAGATTGAACATAGTTCACGGCTATTTACTTGATCACTATCCATGTATTCTTAACAGCGTCAAAACGTGTGAGTAGATGAGATACTTGGACAATAAAAAAATGTTTTTCAGAGTAGCTACACCAAGCCGAGCTGCACCTGTTGTGAATGTGTTGCCAGCTTACCTGTGCCGTCTTACCTTGTTACTTGGACTGAGACCAGGGTGGGAGGAGTGAGACCAAATAGTCCGCAATTTGCTTGAACGGAATTTAAACAAGTGCGGGGGGAAAAATAAACTAAAAAAAACAGGTGCAGAGGATTAAGAAAAAAATGTCTGTTTAAAGCAATAAGTAAAAATGGGTCCCCGGGTACCGAAGAGGAGCGGAGAGAACATTAAACTCGCAGTGTCTTTCACAGGGGCGGGACTAGTGCTGTGGCAAGATGGAAAGACAGGGAGTGGCAGAGGGACAGTGATTGGTTGTGTAAAGCACAAAAAGGGTGGGGAATATCGGCCTGTGCCTTACCTTTGTTACAGGTGACTCAATCCATGTTGATACTGTCAACTCTGAGAATAGGCCTATATATAGGCTAGCTAGGCCAGATCTGGTAAAGCCACCTATACTCATGTCACCCATCTTTTTAGGCTGATATAGGCTACTTTTTCTTGGGGTACATTCATAGTGTGCCTCATCATCACTAGTGTGAAACGGATGCAAGTTATATAAAGGTAGGGCCTTTTAAGAGGGAAAAAAGACAAATGAATGCTTTTTTGAAAGTAGAATTGATTTTCCCTAAAAATAAAGCACAACAACAAACACTGCTCATATAGAAACGTATGACATATTTATGGTACTCATTGCTCACTGGTGAATTTTTTGTGACCTTATTGTACTCTCTGGTATTTATAATCATACTGACTGTGTCCCTTTCTAATGCAATGCTGAGTGGGCTAGAAACAGCAGGCCTGCATACATTTGTAACTGTATGAAATAGTTGAATATGCTTCTTTAATGCGTTATTTTGCTTTAAAGGAAGTACTGTACAGTCAAGTTTCGAAGGAGACTCAAAGGAGTTTGAGAATGTTTGTTCATACAAACCCATACAAACATCAATTGTTTGTCTATCTCTCTATCTATCTATCTATCTCACACACTCACTCACTCACTCACTCACTCACCCTCCTTGCGTGTGTGTGTCTGAGTGTGTGTC
Source organism: Centroberyx gerrardi (assembly GCF_048128805.1). Taxonomy (NCBI): domain Eukaryota; kingdom Metazoa; phylum Chordata; class Actinopteri; order Beryciformes; family Berycidae; genus Centroberyx; species Centroberyx gerrardi. Next base: position 9,939,461 of record NC_135999.1, on the reverse strand, counting down.
TGTGTGCTCGTAAAAGATTGATGACTTGGGGCTGGAAGATAAAGTTTCTAATGGTGCTGGAATTCAGCATTGTGTTCTATTAAAACCATATTGGGGGAAAATGCTTTGTAATATATCTTTATAATCAGCTAGATAATTAGCTATACACAGCAAACGGTTGTGCTGAGTAACGCTTATCACACCATCTGCACCCATCCTTTGTGTGTATGTGTACGTGTGTGTGTGCGTGTGTGTGTGCTAAACAAGGGTCATATTTTTAAACTAAATGACCACTGACAGATATGCTGATGAGCATGGACTGCAAAAACAAAACAAGCTGACATTAACGAAGGAAAGAAGATTGTGTTTTAGGGAGTTTATTCAACCAAATCATCATGGACAAATACTGGTCCACTGTACATTATACATGTGAACTAGAGGAACCTGTTGCGATATGGCAGTCCACCTGCAGGGCAGGGTGGGAAAGGGGGATGGGTTAACTCTCCTCCAGCAAACACACAAGGAAGGAGAGATGCTTATCAGGCAGAAAGGGGGGGGTGGGGGGGGGGAGGGGGTGAATTTAGGGGTGAGTTCATTGTGATTGTGCTGACACCAAGGCCTTAACAGCCAGACAAAGAAGCAAGCCTGTTTACATGGTAAACACACACAAACTGTGGGAATGCAAAGTAATTTGGGTGAGGTGGGAGGGTAGAGCCGTGATGCGTGTGGTTAAGGACAATTAGGCATTTCTTCTGTAACACTGATCCATTTGTTTATGCATCACATACACACACACACACTCTCCGTTCATCTCTTTTCGATACGTTCAGTTCCCCCTCCATCGCGTTTCCTCAGCTATGCCCTGAGTCATCACAATATGCCGCACTGCCATTGGCCGCCGGGCTTGAGCATCCACTCCAATCCTCCAATCCGGAGGCCCTGTGTGTGGATTTTGACAGTGAGCGTTCGCGATTGTAACCGGTTCCAGCCTTCACTCTCTCCCATTCGGTCTCTTTCCCACTAACCCTGTACGCTCTTTCTCTCTATTTCACTCTCTCTTTTTTGTCTTCCCCTGTCTCTTCCTTTGCTATTCTCTTTCTCCCTGCCCCCTCCCCCCTTTGCCCTCCCCCCCTCCTTTCTCCCTGTCCCTCCAGATATCAGGTGCGTTACCTGAGCTCCATATCAATAGTTAATCACCCTGGGACACCCAATCTACAGAGCATGACAGAACTCTCCTGTGGAGAATCGGTGGTGGTGGTGTGTGTGTGTGTGTGTGTGTGTGTGTGTGTGTGTGGGAGATGGGTGTTAAGAATTGCATATTTTGAGTCAAGTCAAAAGCTGCTGAGAGAGCTGGGAAGGAGAATGGGCACAGCAAGGAGAGTGCAAACAAAAGGAGATGGGAGACAAATGGCCAGGGATGGGGAGGCAGAAGGAGTTGGGCAAATTGTGCAGGGCAAGGCAATAAAGCTAGACAATGACTCGATGTGTGCCTTAGTTTTGGGACTGGTGATGAATTCATCATTATCTCTCTTACACACACACACACACACACACACACGCACGCACACACACACACACACCTGTCCCTTTGTTAAAAAATATATATGTGTGCCTGTCTGTCTCTTTGTGTCTCTTTATGTCTGAGAAAAGAAAAAAAGTGTCTGTCAAGAACAAACATCTGATTGGCATATGGAACATGTAACACTTGAAGCAGCATTTGCCTCCACAATTTTTTTTGTTGTTGTCTAAAACGTATTATTTGTTGTCCTGTGAACTTGCCTGTATTTGCATGACTCAGTTCCAGTGTTTTATAATGCCCATGCTTCTGTCAGTGTTCTCTTTCGCTCTCTAGTGGACAAAGAAAAGCATTACAATAAAGTGAACAACTGTCACTGATAGGCAGGAGTTTTGAATGGTTAAATTTAGCTGGTTAGTCGGCAGTAGACAGAGACAGTTTACATTGGCAATTCTCCAAACATACAGAGGCTTTCTGGACGAACAGGCTTTATCTACATTCCATGACAAGCTATTGTCTGTTGTTGTTTTAGTTATAATTGGGATTTAGTTAAATTGTTGTCAAATGAAAGCATTGCATACTGATTTAGTTCAATTACTCTACATTTTATTTAAAAAGCTACTTCATTGCTATGATCTTTTTAACTTCAGGAGCAGATCTCCTCTCCTAAGCACTTCTCCAGCCCACTTCTCCTGCCCGATGATGAATGAATACCAGAACACCATAAGCCTATCGAGGGCAAGATGACAAATTTGCCAATTAATTGTTAACAGGCTGAAGACGCAGTACAGCCTTATGCTCCATAGAAAGAAAAATATTATAAATAAGTTATCCTTCAGACTCTGCAGCATTCATGATTAAATAATGTGAGGAGTGGGAACATGTAGCTTCAATCACTAAAGGCAACAGCTAGGCTACTGCTTTGTTGACAAAGTCGTACCTAGGTGTCTGGGTACATTATAGGTGTTTTCACACCAGCCATGTCCTCAGAATAGGTTGCAATAAATCTGCTGATTATGTTCTGTCATTCAGCATCTACACACACCCTGGTGTCAGATATCACAATGATCTGCGGTAAATGGCAGACTGCCTCAGCTGCATGATCAGAGTTATGATTTCCGTGTAGTTTTTCATGCAACATTTTAGATCTATGCACTTCATTTTGTGCAAACTCATTTACAGCTGTTGCCTTTTAAACATGTTATGTTCTGAAATCCAATTTTATTTCTTGTTGTATTCATCTCTGGATGGCACAGCCTAATAGAAATTATATTAGATTGTAAAATGTTCCTTGCAATAGAGCTGCTATTCCCATCATTGGGTTCATTCATGGTGGGTTCACAGACAACAAAAGCAGATCCCCTTCTGCTAGAGTGGAATCTCTCACTCTCAATAAGACTGGTTTAACAAAAAGACCAGACATCGATGAATCACATATCATTTTCTGATTGCTATCTCTTGAACCATCAGTTTACGGAAAGCATATGAGATGACAAGAATAGAGTGAAAAACAAACCAACCCATTATTATCATGTCCACTTACTTAACCTGCCATCCTAGCAGGTTACAAAAACATCATGTCACATAATTGCTCTGTAACACTTTAAAATAAAAGCATCTCTATCAACAGCCATTTAGATGACACTCTTATCCAGAGTCACATACAGTGATGGCAACAGTAGAAAAAGCTTCAAATAACATAGCACCAAAAGTTCCAAGCAGTCAAATATAAGGAGTGCCCTTATAATAGAAATATTATAAGGCTAAGGAGAGAGATAGAAGGGATTTTTTTCTTTAAAGAGAGCAGAGTAGAGTGAAGAGAGATGGGAAATCATTCAGGGGGAAGAGGGTCATGTGAGGCAGTTCTTGAAAAGATGAGTTTTCTCTGACAGAAGATGAGGAGCGGCTCTCCTGTTCTGCCTGGAGAGGGAAGGTCATTCCACCATTGGGAGGCCAGGAGGAAGAAGAGTCAACACCGGGCGGAGCGATGACTGGGTCGGCACAGGGAAAGGAGAGCCAAGCATCCGATAGTGTCAGAATGCAGAAAAGGGGGCTGGTGTGTGTAGGTGCTGGAGCACGGCCTGGAGGCATGGGGGTGCAGATCCCTTTGCAGCCTTGTACATTAGCACCGGGGTTTTGAATTTCATGTGAGCCGCCACAGGCATTCAGTGGAGGGGAGTGTAGGAGGAGGAGGGGGGAGGAGGGGGGGGTGGGGGGGTGGGGTGACATGGGAGAATTTGCGGGAGGCTTAAGATGAGGCAGACTGCGGCTTTCTGGATGAGTTGGAGCGGCTGGAGGGAGTGTGTTCCAGGAGCCCGGTTAGGGGGGAGTTGCAGTAATCCAGATGGAAGATGACTAAAGCTTGAACAAGAGCTGGGCTGAGTCGCTGGTAAGGAAGGGGGCTGATTCGACAGATAGAGTGAAAACATGCAGGATCAGGTTGTAGCTGCGATGTGAGCCTCAGACAATTGGTTGTCTAGAGTCAACACCACGATTCTTAGCAATCTGGGCAGTAATCACCATGGTCTTATGGTCAATAGTGATGCAGAGGTGTTGTAGAGGCCAGGATTTTCCAGGAAAAAAAATCATCTCAGTTTTGTCCTCTCATCCAATTGGAGATATCAGCAAGGCAAGGAGAGATTCATGCCTCAATCAAAGGAAAGGAAACCACCGCCATAGCATTGGCTGTGGGAAGTTGTGGGATGTGATGATAGGATCGACCGATCTTGTGTAGAGAGGAAAGAGGAGGTGGCCAGGGACTGAGCCACTGGAGGACTCCAGTGGAGACGGTGTGCTGTGAAGACAGAGCTCGTCTCCATAATACCTGATAAGATGGAAGAGAGAGCAGATCTGGCAGTAAGGGTGGTGAGGGTGATTGACAGTGCCAAAGGCAGCAGATAGGTCTAGTAGGATGAGGACTTAACAGAGAGCGGCTCTAGCTGAGTGGAATACGTTAGTGATAGCATGGAGTGGAGGCTCAGAAGAACGGGCCGTCTTGAAGCCAGACTGGGTGGAGTCCAACTGGCTATTCTATTCTGTGAGACATATTGAGGGAGTTAAAGGCAGCTTGTTCAACAGATTTGGAAAGACAGGCTTGTGCATCTTTGTTGTTGCTATTTGGAATGAGGTCCCTGTAATTCATATATGTTGAAAGATCATGTGAATTAGATTAGAATGGAAAACCGTCATATTGAACTGGCATTTTCTTTGAAAAGATGGATTGGAGGTTCAGGAGAAAAGGGGGAGAAAAGAGAAGTCAATTCCATTGTTTCTCCATTCTTTCTTCTGGACTCTCTGTGAGTGACAGAGACAGGGATCAATAAAGGACAGCATTGTCTGCATTGTATTGTTGAACACTCTTTGTGTTATACTGTAAGAGTAATAGCAATCCATGTATGTACATCCATGTGTCCAATAACTTGTGTTTGTGAAACTGCCCTGTGAGATGTAATTGGAAATCCCACCTCTGTATGAGATCTCAACATCTTTATCTGCAGTTTGTGGTATTACCAGCTGTAAGTTAAAGATATCTGAAGAGTAAAAAATAATTATTTATTCATCTATGCACTGCTGAATGTAAGAGGGTGTAATGACTAGGGAGACTTCAACCAGAGGATCCAGGTTCAAGCCCCCGTGTCAGCAAGCATCCGCTCTTCTGAAGTGTGTCTGAGCAAGGCAGTATCGATTCCCCATCAGCTCCAGAGCTGCTGTTCTGTTCTGTAGCCGAGCCGGTGCTTTGGCCTCCCTGTAGAGAGCTGAAACAAAAAGAGAATTTCACTATGGATAAAGAGTCGATTCTCCATACCATCACATCGATTCTGAGAATCGATTCTACTAATAAATGGGATTGGAGTTGATTCCTGTTGCAATCTCAACTCTGGAATCGAAGAAACAGTTTAATTTAAACAAATGTGTAATTAATTAATTCTGATTTAGGCCTATCTATACTAATCTGTGTTCGAGTGCCTTGGTCTGATCCATTTCACAACAAGTGGGAGGGGGGGAAGGAGAAATTCAAGGCTCATTGGTAGAATGCCAACCGGCGTAAAACTTAAATTTTTGTGTTGATTTTCATTTGAAATAAGAATCGATTTAGAGTTGATTCCATCAATTCCATTACAAGGAGTCGGAGTCGGAAACAACTCTGGAAACAAATGTGGAATCCCTAAATTTCACCACAGTGATCAATAATGTATCATATTATGTTTTTAAGAATTCTAGTGTTTTGAGTATGTTTGCTCCAGTGGACATGATTTAGAGCCCCGATATGTAACTGTGCTATGAAGCATCCTATTGGATAGAATAGATAAACAGAATAGGTTTTGTGTCTTGATTTAGTTGGATGAGAGGAGGACTGGGCTTCCTAGATGAAATGTCAACAGCTTTAGTTGCTCAGTGTAAGCTCTACTAATCACCACAAGGGGGAGAACACACACCACAACCAAAATAACTACAGTATGTTTCTATTTGCTGATTTATGACACAGCCATATATCATAAATGGAGGAATTCTTTGGCCTCATTACTATTACTGTTACTACTGTTATTTAGCAACAACTAAAGCCCTTTTGTTTTTATTTATTTGGTTATTCCCTGAAAGAGAATAAACACAAAAGTATTCTTTATTTGTACTAACTTAATCTTGCTGCATGTGACTCTGGCTGCAATAATATGTGAATGCTACTTGAAATGGAAAACTACTGCCAGATGCTTTTGGGTTGCACAGAAGCACATCCAGCCTACCTCTCAGTTATCATAAACCAGCTCACAACAGCAGCTGGATTTCTTTCCCCCTGGAGAGCTGAATGTCATTCGAAAAGATTCACAATTCTGTGTTTTTCAAATTTTGGGGTCGTAGCAATGCAGGGGTCACCTGCCAAAAAAAATCACTGAGAATCCCTTGAATGTAACTTACAGGGGGGTCAGAGGTCAGAAAGGTCAGAGTAAAATACCATCTCTCTCTTTTTTTCTCTTTCCTCCTCTCTCTCTTTGCCCCTTTCCCCCTTTTATGCTCCCTGGTTTTATAATCAGCCCCCTCGGCGATGGCCATTTTGTGTCTGTCTGCCTTATCTCCTGTTTGCAGTTTCCCTCTCTGTCATTACTCTGCTATTAGCTTTTCATCCTGGGGCTAAAACACAGGGCGCACACTGACCTTATAGTCTCAGCTATGCTCAAAACGTCTGCTTTGCAAGATAACACATTCACAGACTCACACAAACACATCCTGTTATATGTTCAAAACAAATTCACACACACCTATACACACACACATCCAGACATACACAGGCACACATACAGAGTTGTGGTCAAACCAAATTCACACACATACACACAGAAATGTCCACACACACACAGACCCACACAAACATGTAAACAGGGAGAGAGAGACTCATTGACAACTGAAGTCATGCTTCTAAAAAGTAACATGTACCCTGTGGTAAACACAAACTCATATGCACGCATTACACAGGCAGGTGTGGTCACACACCTGCCTGTCATACAGACATACAGATAGACAGACAGACACACACACACACACATACACACACACACACACACACACACACACACACCCCACCCCTACTGCTTCCACTTGCACAAATGTTGTAAAATACAAAGTAGAGTTCATCACTAGAGTTGTGGTGAAACCAACCAAACCCAAATGTTTCAGTTCACCCAGAGATTACATAAAATCAGATGAAAGATTTAGACTCACACCTGAGTCTCTCTTTAGTTCAGCTTGCTTTTTACCTTTCCTCTCACGTCATGATGGAGGGGGAGAGAGAGAGAGAGAGAGAGAGAGGCACAACATGGTATCATGGTACGGTATGCTATGCTATGCTATGCTATGATGGTATGGTATGGTATGGTATGGTATGGTATGGCATATCATGGTATGGTATGGTATGGTATGGTATGGTATATCATGGTATGGTATGGTATGGTATAGTATGGTATGGTATATCATGGTATAGTATGGCTATGGTATGGTATGGTATGGTATGGTATGGCTATGGTATGGTATGGTATGGTATGGCTATGGTATGGTATGGTATAGCTATGGTATGGGTATGGTATGGTATGGTATGGCTATGGTATGGTATGGTATGGTATGGTATGGTATGGTATGGTATGGTATGGTATGGTATGGTATGGTATGGTATGGTATGGCTATGGTATGGTATGGTATGGTATGGTATGGTATGGTATGGCTATGGTATGGTATGGTATGGTATGGCTATGGTATGGTATGGTATGGTATGGTATGGCTATGGTATGGTATGGTATGGTATGGCTATGGTATGGTATGGTATGGTATGGTATGGCTATGGTATGGTATGGTATGGTATGGCTATGGTATGGTATAGCTATGGTATGGTATAGTATGGTATGGTATGGCTATGGTATGGTATAGTATGGTATGGTATGGCTATGGTATGGTATGGTATAGCTATGGTATGGGTATGGCTATGGTATGGTATGGCTATGGTATGGGTATGGTATGAGTATGGTATGTTATGGCTATGGTATGGTATGGCTATGGTATGGTATGGCTATGGTATGGTATGGCTATTGGTATGGTATGGTATGCTATTGGTATGCTATGGCTATGATATGCTATGCTATGCTATGGTATGGCTCTGGTATGATGTGGTATACTATTGGTATGGTATGGCTATGGTATGGTATGGTATTGTGTGATATGATATGATATGATATGATATGATATGATATGATATGATATGATATGATATGATATGCTATGCTTTGGGAGTCCCCTCAGTGTTTTTTTCGGTGTCTTGTATTAAGAAAAACTGCCACTGGCACACTCAGCCCCAATTCTCTCTTCTGGATCTCCTGCTCCCTCTCCCTCTCCTTATCCCTCACTTCCCTCTTTACTCTCTCATTCTCTCCCTCCCACCGTTTCAGTGAGCAGGTGCACAGTGACAGAGTCATTGAGCTGTGAAATCTCTGCTCCTTGAGACACGTTTCGTGCCTCTCCCATCCACACACACATACACAAACACCCGAGCGCACACACACTCACATTATGGTTTTCCTGTTCTATTTTTCTTCAACTCCTACCTTTTTCCATCTCTCTCTCCTTCCTCATCTGTTTCTTTCTGACTGTATACAGATAGCGGTCGATAATGTGAGGTACTCATGAGTTCACTATGTAGAAAAGAGAGGGAGGAAAGGAACGAGGAGTTTCATTAAGCAGTCGGTGTGTGTGTGTGTGTGTGTGTGTGTGCGTGCATGCATGTGTGTGTATGTGTGTGTGTGTGAGCATGCTGCGTGTCCCTCCTGCATATGTCTCTGACCACATCTACATCTTTAATGTCTGTGACTGAATAATGTATGAACCCCCTGGGCTGAAGACACACACACACACACACACACACACACACACACACACTTACCTCCTGCCACCCCCACTGCTTCCATTTGCGCAAATGTCATAAAGCACTACCAAACAGTAAGCCATGACAGCATGATAGAGTCATCCACACACTTACGCACCACCATCACCACAACTAGTATCTTGTGACAACCGAGAATAGATCACCTTGTCTTGTTCTGAGAACCCACACAGGAGGAAACCGAGGCTCAAAGCCGACCGAGGCCTCACGCTGTTTGAACCACAATGGCTTCTCTCCTTCCGTCTTCCTGTTTAGACGCTGCACGCTTCCCGTTTGGAGGGAACAAACAGCTCCGATCGAACCTTTATGTTTGTGTGTGTGCTTATGTGGTTGACCAGTCAGCCTCTCGGTTGCGCACGCCACATGATCCCCTCTCATGTGTTTCTCGGATGCGATCATGCATGCTTCAAAATTCTAATTTGCCTTTCAAATGTCTGCGCCCTGTCATCTCTCTTGCACACACCCACACACACACACACATCAAATCCACAGCCTCTTATGAAGATGAAGATGTGAAGCCGAGGTCAAGGTTGGTTTCTACAGCAACTGTGCATACTAATGCCCTGACCTACCTGACCATCAGGCCTCTCTCTGAAGAGCCTGGTAATTATAGTGTCTCTCTCTCTCTCTCTCTCTCTCTCTCTCAATTCAATTCAGTTCAATTTAATTCAAATATGCTTCATTGGCATTACAGGAAAGAAACTAATGTTGCCAAAGCAATACAGTACATCAGTTATGGATCAACATCTCTCTCTCTCTCTCTCTCTCTCTCGCTCTCTCTCTCTCTCTCTCTCTCTCTCTCTCTCTCTCTATCTCTATCTATCTATCTATCTATCTATTTATCTATCTGTCTAACTTGCTCTCCCTCTCTGTTTGCTAGCCGTTCTCTCTTCCCTTTTCAACAAATCCTCTCTCTTTTATCCTCTGTCCATCTCTTTGTCTCTATTTCTCTCGTTGTCTCTGGCTGTCTTTCCTTCTCTCTCTCTCTCTCTCTCTCTATTGAATTTAAACATGGATGTCTGCAGTAGAGTGACAATGCAGTAGAATAGTCAAGTGTCCCCACAGTATTCTGGTTCTCAGCCCAGAACAAGTGCACCTATACTACACATTTTCCCATCGATAGAGACTGTCATTTGAAATACCCTGAAACACGCCAACGTCCAGAACAGCTCAGAGAAACTCTTGCTAGTCTGATTGTCTGAGAAAAATGTCTTGGGGCTTTATGTGTCCCAGGAAGGGCTAATTCAAACGAGAGTGGCTCCACCCACCGCCACAAATCATCCAGAGTGGGCCTATTAAGTGCATTTCTTATGGAAACCATGTTATCTCGCAGCATCAATTTACAGTCCTGAGCTAACCTCTGCCTGGAATGTGAACTTAACTCTCTCATGACTCATTACTGTACAGACAAGCCTGAACGGCTGCCATGTGACGCATGTTATCAGATCAGATCAGAAACATGGGAGAAATAGAGGAAAAGCACATAGGACACACACACACACACACACACACACACGCACACACACACACACTGACTGTATCCTACTATACCCTCCATTTGAAAGATCACCACCTACTTCCTATAATATTCCTCTTGGGAGTTATAGTGTGGTACTCAATAGTGACCTTATGGTATTGTATGCTATCTCCTATAATATTTCTATAACGTTCCTATATGGACTTATGGTTTTGCTGTGATATTTTTTAGGCTACATTATCCTCCTAAAATGTGTCACAGGATTATAGTTTTTTTTCATGAGAGGTTATCAATGGGAAACACACGGCTCACAGCGTGCCATCATGAGTGTTTCCTCCGCACTGAGGAGAGGGAGGGGGGGGAAAAAAAGGAAAAGAGAGCGCAGGGGCTGTGCGCGCGTGCGATGCGCGTTCACGAGCTGCTGCGCACAGAGAGAGCCGGTGCGGAGGGAGAGAGAGAGAGAGAGAGAGAGAGAGAGAGAGAGAGAGAGAGAGAGAGAGGGAGGAGAGCGCCGCTATTACTAGTGACAGAAAACGGCAGCGAGCACATACAGTCTGGAGAGCAGCTGATGCGACAAGGTAGGGGGGAAAAAATCACCTCTTTTCTTTCCGTATCAAGATAGTCTGTGTTGGCGATCGCTATTAATTGCTGATGTGATTCAGAGCGAGCTGTGTCTCTATTTCCAGCCCGATTGCGGTATATGCTACAGCCTGATCCGCTGTCCTCTCTCTCGGTGCTGTTGTTGTTGTGTGCCCGCAGATGCTGAGCGTCGCCTTGCTGTGTGTGTGCGCCGTCGCCTTTGGACACGTCTCTGCTCGCTCCGACAGCGGCAATTTTTTGGATGATAAGTGGCTCGCCGGGAGATGGGATAAATTCCGAGATGTAAGTAATGTTTATTGCTTTATGTCTCCCCGCGTTGCCCGCCTCTCCTCCCTCTCCCATCACCCCTCTCTCTCTCTCTCTGTCGTTTCCCTTATACCCTCATTGGTTTGTGATCATGCGCTCCTCGTTTTCTCGTTATGTCCAAGCGCCGCGTCACGGGGCCCGTTGTGGAGCTTGTCAACTCGTTCATCAGCCGCTCCACTGAGACAGTCAAATACACTGACGATCAAATACAGGGATGGTCCCTGCCCGACTGCGAGTGTGCTTTCGCGATAGCAGATCCTGCATAACAGTGATAGCCAAGGCCTCTGCGAAACACAATTGCACAACGCCTGTCTGAGAGGCACCACTGATTCTCCAAATGAGGCCTGATGATGAGCAGGTATCAGCTTTGATCTGCACTCAGACCTGCCGTGGGTTAAGGCAGTTTGGTTGTTTAGAGAAAGGAAGAGCAATACCAAGCAAACCCATTGAAATCTACAGAAGGATAGACAGACAGAGTAGTCACACACATTAATTGAGCAATAATGTGGTTGAGTCAACAGTCTATTCATTGCAGTGTGTGTGTGTGTGTGTGTGTGTGTGTGTGTGCCTATGCCTGCATAGTATGAAAAATAAGTATGTAATCTTGTAATATAGAGATACCATACAAGTATCACAACAAAACTATCACTATGTTATAGGAGATAGAGATACCACAAAGTACAGTAAGGTCACTGTAAACTGACAATTGAGCACCACAGACACACTGTAAGTCCCTATAGCAACACTAAAGGAATATTACACTGATCTTCTGTTAGGGTGTGTCTGCATGGCTGTGTGTGCATCCGTCTCTCCCAGCGGTGTCCTTTCTCTCCCAGCATTGCGGTGATTGTGTTGGTGCTGATCAGGCTGTTCAGTTGATTATGCTGCTGTTGAGTGTCTTCTCTAGTAGGCTTCATCAAGGTGCTGTCAGCTGCCAACACCCTGACATGTTTATATAAGGCCACTTAGCGTAGTAACGCTGCCACAGACTGTCGTGCAACATACCGTACAGCCTCTGATCATGGAGGCCACCTGCCAGGTTGCTGGAAGGAAACGCTTTAATGCTCTTCATTGACATGGAGAAGCCTTGTACCCCTAAAACATCAACCGAAGAACATTCTCTCCATGCGAGAGAATGTCAGCTGTATATTATAGTTCAAAGAAATGGCAAGGATTCTGTACATTGGCAAATCACATGCTATTGCTTTGGAATAGAATAGAATAGAATAGAATAGAATGGAATGGAAAAAGTGTGTTTATGTGCCCATGTTCTATAGTGTAGGTTGCAGGTCTATCAGTGGGGCGTTTCTCTGAGACAGCAGGATATCCTGCCTGTAACCACAGCTTTAATGGGTCCACACAACCAGCATTGGCTTGTGCACACACACACACACACACCTACACACACACACACACACTCACACACAATCGCAATCACAGATACACGCACACATGCATGTACACACACACACACACACGCAGGCACACTCACACAAGAAACGGAGGGTTCGTCTCTATTCTGGCTTTTGTACAATATACTTGGGCAGAGATCCACAAAAACAACAGGGCTAAAATAACACAGCAGAGATAATAGTTTTCGCTGATACCAGTTTTAATGAGTGGTGGTGTCACCTCTATGAAGCCCACATGCAGTAGGATTTTTGCTTTTTCAAATAGGGCCTTTGATATATTTGATGTCAGATTTCCAGAACTGCTGGAAGAGAGGAGAACTGGGAGAGAAAATTCTTTTTAATTTGTAAAGGGAAAGGCCAGCGCTGTCTTTTTTAGACTCTTTTTGATGTTTTTTTAACTTGCCTGGCAGTCTCTCTATCTCTCTCACACATAAACACATGAAGCCATCAGCTCAGGTAGACCCATGTGACTCACCTTAGGCCCAACTATCGAGCAGGATTTGGATTATGCAAATAGGTTGTCGGGACCAAACGCTAGAGAGGAAATGTGATTGGCCATGTGCTCTGCTGATTAAGATGAGCTGAACTCGGTGCCTTTGAGATAGACAGCCAGAGAGAGAAAGTGTGTGTGTGTGTGTGTGTGTGTGCGTGTCTGTGAAAGCGAGAGAGAAAGAGAGAAAGAGAGAGAGAAAGAGAGAGAAAGAGAGAGAGAGAGAGAGAGAGAGAGTTGAGCGAGCTGGGTGACTGTGTTAATACAACAGAGAGGTCTATAAATACCACACATGGCAATTAGAGGACATTTAACCTGTTCAGCACACAACGAAAAAGAGACAGATAGATAGATAGATAGATAGATAGATAGATAGATAGATAGATAGATAGATAGAGAGATAGATAGAGACAGGGATACGGAGATGGAGAGGTTGGGTAATGAGAGTGGAAAGGAAAGATGAAAGAGAGAGAGTGGAATGATTGGCGGTGAGCTGAATGCTCTGTGTGTGTTCACGTCTGTGTTTTAACCTTGAGGCTGGAGCACAGGCATCGGAGATTGAGTTGGAGCGCAAAAGCAGTGTGTGCCGTGTGTGTGTGTGTGTGTGTGTGTGTGTGTGCGCAGGTGCTTTTGTATGCATGTGTGTTTGCTCTGCAGGTGTTGGAGCTATCAGTTTCTGCTTTAGTGGTTTTGCGATGTGTCTGTGTATGTATGTGTATTTGTCTGCCTGTGTGGCGGTTTGCATTTTTGCATTATGTGAATAGTGATTCTTTTACTTACTAACAACAGTAGTGATGACAGTCCTGCCGCACTCACCACCTCTCTCCCTGTATCCAAGGGTGCTAACAACCAGACTCACAGTATGTCACCGCTCCTTAGCTATATCATGCTTGCACAGTTATAGCAGTCGCCACTTTTACATCATTGGTCTTTGATGGTCTTTGTCCAAAAATTATAATCAGTAACAAATATGTCACCCTGTTTTGAGCTGTAATTGTAGTTGTCAATCAGTGTCATTTTGAATGCTGGAATGCAGCGGTGAGATGCATCATTTTTGTCAAAATCGGATCAGTGGTGTCTAAAATTTTGCAATGTGACACATAGGTGAGAGAACAAATGATGTAGCCCCCTCCCCCTTTTGCTGATCAGTATAATTAAAAAGAAAATGCCAGAATGGAGCAATGAGACACATCGTTGTCTTAAATTTTGTGGCATCCGAGATATTGTGTGTGATGTACAGACAAATAAATGTTGTAGCGACTCATTAGTGTCATTTTGAAAATGCCGGAACAG